>NW_012149174.1:1338091-1345457 GCF_000956105.1 Propithecus coquereli
GTCCAGATAATTTCTTTTTCTTTTTTTTTTTTAGTAGAGATGGGGTCTTGCTCTTGCTCAGGCTGGTCTTGAACTCCTGAGCTCAAACCATCAGCCCGCGTCGGCCTCTCAGAGTGCTAGGATTACAGGCGTGAGCCACGGTGCCCGGCCCCTCACTTCCTTTTTATACAGACAACCAAATTTAAATCGTATAGTTGTTTCTTTTGGTATTTACTGCCATGTTTCATACTGCTACATTCTCCCCCGCCCCCAATATTGTCTGTAGATGTCTTACTGCAGAAAATGAAGAAGATTTGGCTCTTTTATACCACCTCCTCCACAGTTTTCCCTCCAAAAAAATTTAGCATAATTTTTGGTTAGATAAGTATCTAGTATTTATTTTATTATAGCTATATAAATGTTCACAGCAGAATGACAGTATACCGTGATTGCTCTTCCTTGGTTTTGTTGTTTTTTTACAAAACAACTTTTATAGTTATCATTGCTTTTCTGTTTTTTTTATTTCAAAATATCAAGGAGGTATACTTCGCTTTTGCTTAATTTTCTACATATATGTCATTAATACGTCTGTAACGTCTTCAGCAGAACTGGAATTCTACTCAGTAATTACAAACATATAAAATCATATGCCAATTTCTTTCTTTCTCCCCTTGGAGAATCCTTCCTGTGGCTTACCACACTCTTGCTCCAGTCCAAACTCTGTTCTGTGCAGGGCTACTTGATAGCTATTATCCCCATGCTTTCCTTTACTCTCATCTTGGGAACTTCCTTTCTTCTTTACTATTTCTGGATCTCATGTCTTCATCTGTTTTGGTTTTCTCCAAGGTTTTGATGAAACACATCTTTAAACTCCTTCCTAAGAAAGAGTAATAAGGAGAAAAAGTTCTCAAGACTCCATTTGTCTGCTAGTTTGGCTTGGTATAGAATTCATATGGAAATATTTTTCCCTCAGGATTTTGAAAGTATTTTGAAATACTTTGAAAAGTATTTGAAAGTATTTTGTTATCTTCTAGTGTTCATTCATTATTGCTGTTGAGAAGTCAGATGTCCTTCTAATTCTCATTCCTTTTTATAAGACCCCATTTTTTTTTCTTTCTTCCTAGAGGGTTTTAGGGTTTTGTTTTGCTTTGTTTTGTTTTTTCCTCCTCCCTGGATTATTCTGAGTTTTCACAGTGATTTCCGGAGTTTTTTAATTAATTTTTTTTCATGACTGATCCTTCATTATAAAAACTCATGTCCTTCTTGGAACTATTCTCAATAAAATTGTATTCTTCTTTTCATAGTTCTCTTTTTCTGTAGCTCCTACTGGTGGATGTTTATTTTATTTTAATCTTTTCACACTTACTGTTCCTCATTTTTGTCTTTGTGCTCTTTTTGGAGGATTTCATCAATTTTTTATCACTATTGTTTATTTTTAAAATTAATCATAATTGAATTTCCAAGAGTTCTTTCTTGTTTTCGGGAGACTTCTGACTTGTTTCATAGATGCATTATAATATTTTATCCTACTTGAGGGATATTAATTACAATTTTTTAAGATTTCTTCTCCTGACCTTTTATCTGTTTTCTTTGAGTTCTTTTTTTCTGTCTGTTTTTGCACTCCTTTCTTTCATGTTGAACTGTCTGATGATTCTTGGCTGTCCTTTTTTTTTTTTTTTTTTTGAGATAAGGTCTCACTCTATTGCCCTAGAGGCTAGAGTGCAGTTAAGTCATCATAGCTCACTGCAGCATCAAACTCCTGAGTACAAGCGATCTCCTGCCTTATCTCCCCAGTAGTTTGGACTGTAGGTATGCACCACCAATTTTTTATGTTTTGTAGAGATGTGGTCTAACTGTATTCGAGACCAGCTCAGATTGGTCTCGAACTGCTGGCTTTAAGCAATCCTCCTGTCTCAGCCTCCCACCATGCTGGGATTATAGGTGTGAGCCACCACACCCAGCCTTGGCTGTCCATTTTTGAGTGGCCTAGCCATTTTGTTGTGTGACACATTTACTAAATGTTTTGACACTACATAGCATGGATTGCCATCCAGTAAAATTTTTACTTACCAGCCTCTAAGGTAACAAATATTTTAGGTTTTTGGTATGGCCAAAACTCACTTCTAGTTCCACTTTTTGTTCTACTCAGGATAGTCTAGGTTGTGTTTTGGTAATATACAGCCTGAAATTTTCAGTGACATAACACAATGAAAGTTTTCTCTCTCACACATTACATGTCCGATGCAGTCTGCAGGACCTTCTACTTGTGGTCCTCACCTCAGGACCCAGACTATTGGAGGCTCCATCTTAGAACTTCCTTCATAGTTTTTGAAGCAGGAAAGGGGGATATGGTAGATTGTGTACTCTTAAGGCTTCTGTCCAAAAGTACTTAAGTCATTTCTACTCAGTTTTCATTAGCCAAAGTAAGTCACCCGGCCATGCCTAATTTATAAGAAGTAGGGAAATGCAAGCCTGCCTTTTATCCTGAAGGAGAGGGTGCCCAGAATATTTGTAACACTATCATGGCTACCACAATGGCATTCCACTTATGCATATTCTATACTTTATTTATATTCTCTATTTTAATGGATTTTATAATATATGTATCTTCCAAGAGTGAGGTGTCTAAAGGTCTCTTTCAGCTTCAAATTCTATGGCTATAAGACATAAGAATTGACAATCACCCTGGCAACTTGTTAAGAATTACTATGTTCAATAAATGTAGTGTTAATAAAAGCATTAATATTCCATAAAAGATGGGAGCTATTATTCTCAATAGCAGTTTAAGAAAATTGATTTAGAAGTACTCTTTATTGAAACAGAGTCAGAAGCTTCAAAGAATTGTAGGACATTTTTGTTTTTGTGTTGAATCACTGGCAATATTTAACAACTGCTTGCATACTTGAATTATAAATACCCAATTGGGAGATTTTAAATGACCCGCTTTCTCAGCTAACTTAAATATTCTTTCTTGGTTGAAAATAAATATGTATACTTTTAAATATACCTTTTTTATTATAAATTATTACATATTGTCATTAAGAAACACCCTAAATGTTAATGCCTGCTGTAAGGTAAAATTTCAGTTGCATTTATCTTGTACTTTATGTTCAAACTTTGAATTTTAGTTTTATTGCTAACACATCTGTATTTGTAAGCCCAGTAACTCTATACCATCACATTGCTAAATCAGTAACCTTTTTCCCTGTTCATGCATGTTTTTCCCTCTTTTTCAGTGTAGTAGATTAAGCGATATACTTTTGTTTTCAAACTACTGAGTTGTTCAGTTTATACTAAAAATAAATTAGCATTATTTTCATTCTGTGTTTGAAAACAACATCATATCTTGACAGTAACAATACAAATGCTTTGGTAAATTTCATTATTTGAAACGTGTATGTTTGGGCAATTTTTATTTTCATAAAGGAGTACCCCAACATCAAATAACTTACAATATTTGCCATTTGTTTGCAATTGAATAACAACTCTGTCATTCGGGCTAGAGTGCAGTGGTGTCATCATTGCTCATTGCAACCTTAAACGCTTGGGTTGAAGCGATCCTCCTACCTCAGCCACCCAAGTAACTGGGAGTACAGGAGTGTGCCACCAGACCCAGCTAATTTTTCTATTTTTTGTAGAGACGGGTGTCTCGCTATGTTGCTGAGGGTGGTTTAGAACTCCTGGCCTCAAGTGATCCTCCGGCCTCGGCCTCTCAAAGTGCTAGGATTACAGGTTTGAGCCACCATACCTGGCTCTGAATAACAATTTTATATGAAAGTTTTGGGCTCACTGTTTTCATTTTGTGTTTAGTGCACATAGTGGAAACAGTTGATCAATATAATAATTTAAGGGAACTTGTTTTACCTTGAGTCTCATGACTTGACACATTACTTTTTAAATATCCTGGTTTTAGTTAAAAAAAGAAAGAAACCATTTCTAGCTTTAAAGGTACTTATTTTCATTTCGCACACAGTGACATTAAGCCAAGAAGATCTCTCAGGTATTATAACAAGTCATGTTATGTATCTACTTGTTTATCAACAAATGAGGATTATGTGCTGAACATGGGACTTGCCACATGTGTGAATATCTCATGTACTCTAGTAGTAACTGCGCTTTTATTTTTGTGTGTGCGAGCAGCCATGCACAAGCTGGGGATTTTAATGAAAGAGCAATATAGAGCTGAAGTATTCTAAATCAAAAGCACAAGTCTTAGTACATGTATTGAAAGATAGCAGTAGAACTATTCTGAAATCTGCACACACAAAAAATGTGTAAACCTGGTAGTACCAAGTAATAGGGATTTCATTGACTTAATTTTGAGTGTGTAATAGTACATGTTATATGTTACAGATTTTAAGATACTTTAAAAATACATTTAAAAATAGAAATTCAAATAATTTATTTTAGAACTCTAAAACAGTTCCCTGAGCTCTAGAGCTTTAAAAAAATATACCAGTTTCAAAATTACTCTTTCAAAGGGCCTTAGGGGTAGGGGTTGGGAGAGTGTAGAAAGCTGAGTTTTTTGTTTTCTTGGAGGAGGGTGTTGTTATTTCTACATTGGATTAAGCCAAAAAAAATTAATTTGGATTTTTTTAAATTACTTGCACAGCTTGAAAAGTTCCAATTTTTCCTCAAATCCACAAGGAAAGTGGACACACTTCTTGCTGATTCACCTCTACTACCTGTCCCCATTAGCCATTGTCGTAATAAAGGGTGTGACGAAACACACTATTCTCACAACAAAATCAGCTTCACGTGGAGGGCTGAAACTGCATGGGGAGAGGATCAAGTGTAACTTTTCTCAGAAAGTATGCTAAAGAGGAGAGTTGGTTCTCTGTATCATTTGTTTTCTTTAGTTTTATGATCTGTGCTCCCATTTTTTTTTCTTTTGGCCCACTTCTTGCTCTTATTTGTTGATCTCTAAATTACTTTCCTGTTGCCTTTCAAATTCAGCCAAGAGTATAGAGTCTGAAAGCAATTCTGCAAATTCACTTGAACATTCTTACATTCATTTATTGTTTTATTCATATTAATGTTTATTTCTTCTTCTTCACTTTTCTCTCTCTCCGTCTACCTTCTCCCATTTTCCAATTATATGAATAATATAAAATGTCAGATTGTAAGTCACTCGAATATTTGTCTAAAATTTGTTGGTAGTGTCCTATGTAGTGCCATGTACATTCCAGTCTTACTAATTACTTTATAAAGATAAGAATGATAGCTTCAATATCAACTTATTACTTTCTCATTTTTAAATTTAAATTTAAGCAAACCAAGATATCTCTCACTCATAAAGTCTCTCTGTGTCAAAGATGCATTTTTCCAATATTTTTAAATGAAAAATTTGGAATGTATAACAATGTTGAAAGAATTTTAACAGGAAGCACCATAATATCTAGATTGTATAATTAACATTTTCCTGTACTTGTTTTTTTCACATAACTCCACATCTATAATTCATCTATGAATCCATCTGTCTTCTTTTTGATGCATTTCAAAAGAAATTGGAGACATCAATACTCTATGCCCTAAATTTTTCAGCATGTATATCATTAAATACAGTTCAGTATCTATTTTGAGGCAAAATTGATATACAAGGAAATGCACAAATTGTAAATGCACCATTCAGTAACTTTGGCAAATGCCTATGCTTTTGTATCCTGAACCCATCTCAAGACATGAAACATTGTCTCACTCCAGAAAGATTCCTCATGTCCCTCCTCAGTCAGTCCGCACATCCACCCACAGGCAGCAACTATTCTAATTTTTTTCCTACCGTAGAATGGTTTTGTCTGTTCTAGAACTTCAAATAAATAGGATCACATAGTCTCTACTCATTTTTTATAAAGCTGTTTCACTCTGTATTTTTGGGAGATAATTTTCCCTGGGTCTCATTCACGTGGTATTGTTAGGAGATAATTTTCCTGGGATCTCTCATTCAGATTACTGCACATCTTCTGAGTGAGGTACTGAGTCCACTTTGTTCCGAACTATCTTTTCAAGGGTGTTTTTCTAGCAAACAGCCTTGGAACACAGAGATTGTGGTGCCTTCCAGAGTAAAGGGAAAGCATGCCTACTGCCCATTATAAAAAGTTCGGATTCACTAATGTCAGTGTTCCTCTCTTGTAACACAACCTACTGGGTGTGAAGGTCTCATCTGACCTTTGTCACATCACCCTGTGGGAATTGGTGCTATTGCTGTTTCTCTGAATAATGAACTGTCCTTTGTCTCTGACCCTGAAGTATCATATATTCTGCCAGTATTTGTGAAATTTAGCAGGCTAATTGTTAGCCTGTACTTGAGGTAAAATCAAATACCCTTCACAGTTTTTGACAAGTATTATGGTGTATATACTAGGAATTCATTCCTTTTTATTGCTTAGTAGTGTTCTATTATATGTACATAGAAAAATTTGTTCTATTATTGAAGAATATCTACACTGTTTTCAGTTTGAGCCATTATGGATATATATTTGCATATATATTAAACATACATATTTGCACACAATTTTTTGTGTGAACATGTGTTTTCATTTAGTGTGGATAAGTACCTAACAGTGAAATCCAGAGTCATAGGCCAGGCATATGTTTAATTCTGTAAGAGATTGTGAACTTTTTCCAAAGTAGATCTACCATTTTATATTTCTACCAACAATGTATGAGAGTTCTAGTTGCTCCACATCCTCACCAACTTTTAAGCCATTCCAGTGGGTGTGTATTGCATTGTGGTTTTAATTTGCATTTTTTGAAGACTATTGATGTTGAGCACTCTTTCCTGTTCTTATGTTTTATTATCCTTTTTATAGACATATCTATTCAAGTCTTTACCTACTTTAAAAAATTAAGTTACATTTTGTTAGCCTTAATAAAATAGAATTTACACAACTGCAAAAAATCATTTTTAAGAGATTTATTGCTCCTAGAGATGATCTAAAAATTCTGTAATTAAATAGTGTCTTTTATCCAAATGGCTGAGAGTATGCTGAGCATCATGCATGGGGGCGGGGAGCGGAAGGAGAGCCAGGATGGAAGTAAAGTGGAGAAGGATGGGGGTGGGGGTCACAGGTAGAATCTTTGGAAGACCTACTGCCCTGCTTTGACAGGTGGCAGTGAAGGTAGACCCATAGAAAAACTGTCAAAGAGGACTTTTTTTGGAGGTTAAACTGGATTTATTCTTATTATCACTAAATTTAAGTTAATATAGAGAATGAAGTAACAGGAAAATGAATAGTTTCAGCATTTATAGGAGAAACTGAGGAATTTCCATGGCAAGCTAATTTGTTTTTTTTTTTTTTTTTTGAGACAGTCTCACTCTGATGCCTGGAGTAAAGTGCCGTGGCGTCAGCCTAGCTCACAGCAACCTCAAACTCCTGGGCTCAAGCGA
>NW_012149174.1:1345511-1347731 GCF_000956105.1 Propithecus coquereli
TCTCGCTCTTGCTCAGGCTGGTCTCGAGCTCCTGAGCTCAAACGATCCTCCCGCCTCGGCCTCCCAGAGTGCTAGGATTACAGGCGTGAGCCACCGCGCCTGGCCGCTAATTTGTTTTTGATATGGCCTAGGGACCAAGGTTTGTTTTTTTCCATATGGATATCTAGGACTTTCCTACTAAACAAGGTGCTCTTGAAGGGGGAAAGGATGGCTAAATTAAATGTGATTTATAATAAATATTTTCTTTAAGATAATTCCTTCTCTCTTTTAAACTCTCCTCACAGACATTAATAACTGTCAAAACAAATCTGTTACAGCTTTGATTCTTTGTCACATGTGACTCTCCAGAGCAGGAGTGAAAAAACTATGGCCAAATCCCCCTGCCCTCCACCTGCCAATTTCTATATTTTTCATTTTAAAATAATTACAGATTCACGGGAAGTTGCAAAAAAATATATAGGAGGCTCAGTGCACCCTTCATTCTTCTTCCCCCAATTTTAGCGTTTCGTGTAACTGCAGTACGGTATTAAAACTATGAAATTGACATTGGTACAACCCTCTCTTAGTCATTTCAGCCTGCTATAACAAATACCATAGACTAGGTGGTTTAAACAGCAAACGTTTATTTTTCACAGTTCTGGAGGCTGAGAAGTTCAAGATCAAGGTGCCAGCAGATTCTATGTCCAGTGAGGGCCCTCTTCCTGGTTTGCAAATAGCGACTCTCCCACTCTCTTGATGTATCCTCATATTACAGAGAGAGAGAGAGATCATCAATCTCATGTCTCTTATAATGGCACTAATTCCGTTCATGAAGGCTCCACCCTCATGACCTAATAACCTTCCAGAGGCCCTGTCTTCAAATACCATCACACTGGAAATTAGGGATTCGATATATTAATATTAATTTTTGGGGGGATGCATTTATTCCATAGCGAATCCACAGAGCTTATTGAGATTTCAGTACTTATACATGTATTCATGTACGTGTGTGTGTGGCCCATTTTTATTGGGTTGTTTGTCTTTTTATTATTGGGTTGTAAGGCTTCGTTTTATATACCAGATAACAGTCCTCTGTCAGATGTGTTTTGTGAATATTTTCTCCCCATTTTGTCTTTTTTTCTTTTCTTCACAGTGCTGAAGTTTTTAATTTTGTTGAAGTCTCGTGGTTATTGTTTTCTGTGTCCTGAGAAACCCTTGCCTATCTCAGTGTCTCAAAAATATTTTCTAATGTTTTCCTCTAAAAGCTTTATGGTTTTAGCTTTGTGACTAGATGTGTCATCCATGTCAAATTAATTTATGTTTTTGATATGGGGTAGGGATTAAGGTTAATTCTTTCCATATGGTTGTCAAATGATTTCAGCAACGTTTATTGCAAAGACATTTTTCCCTCATTAGATTGCTTTGGCACCTTTGTCAAAAGTCAAATTACTGTATGAGAGTGTGTTTATTTCTGGACTCTATTCTGTTAGATTGATATAATTTATCAATCCATAGACCAGAACCTGTCTTGATTACTGTAGCTTTATACTAGGTCTCCTAGGCAGATAGCATAAGTCCTGTAGCTCAGTTCTTTTATACTTCTACATGAGTTCTAGAATCAGCTTATCATTTTTGTGCAAAAGAAACCTGATAACATCATGTTTGAGATTTTGTTGAATTTATAGAACAAACTAGAAAGAATTCACAACTTAACAATATTGTATCTTCTAATCCATTACCTGGTTTAGCTCTTTTAAAATTTCTTTTAGCTCTGTTTTGTAGTTTTCACTGTAAAAATCTTATACATTTTTCATTCAATAAATTCTCAGTTTATTTTGTGTTTTTTGATGTAAGTCAAATATTTTGGATTTTTATTTTCTAATTTTTGCTGCTAGTACAGAGGTGGGAAACCTTTTCACGTTGGAGGGCCAAATTAATTTAGCTGTCATCAAATAAGGCCGCATTCAAGAAACTTCAATTAAATATACTTAAAAATGTGCATTACCTTGTAAAAATCTAACTACTGTGTACTTAATAATTTCAGAAAATAAAAACTATTTGTTAATTTTAAAGTTAACCTTTTAGTGACTTTGTTGTGTCTCCTTTTTGTTGGAAAGCATTTGAATATTTGGTTGCAGCATGGAGGTCCACAGCTTCTGTTGGTCCTCTAGGTAGGTATCAGACATTTGTGACGTTAAGGGTGTCTTGATTTGGGTTGGATAGGAGAATGTAGATTCGCAG
>NW_012149174.1:1348248-1357489 GCF_000956105.1 Propithecus coquereli
ACTGAGAGTTCAATCAATTCCATCTGTAGTTCTTTAGGTGCCTTGGTGATACCAACTAGGTGAGGGTGAAATGCTAATTTGAGTGTGATGTCATGATTCTCAAAGTCAGTGAACCTTTCATTGTATTCTCCAATTAATAGGTCTATAACAGCTGTATATTTTTCAGATGATTCACATATATCATCCTGTTCATCAATGACCTTTGCTAACTGGGGAATATGTTCCTCCGAAATTTTCTTTTGAAGAAGTGTTTTGAAGAAAGATAGCTTTTTTTGAAATGCTTGGACTTTTTGCCACATATTATGTATAGACATAGTTTTACCTTGCAAAGAGTATTCATGTCATTTTGATTTGACATATCACACAGAAATGCTGCATTCCTATAGAAATCTTTCACCTTGCTGATACTGTTCTTCATAAAATTTAATCTGTTCTTACAGAGATACAATTTCGTCCCTGTGATAGCCAATGCACTTTAGAATGATACAGCAAATCCATACTAAATACCTCATTGTTCGCCTTTAGCATGTTATGAAACTGACAATGCCATGTTGCATTTGCAGGAATATAGTTAACAATACTTATTGTGGAGTGCCAGTTAAAGTAGTAGCACAAAGATTTTGTTGATAATAAGATACAATGAAAAGAAATAAGAGCATCTGTAAATACTTTTTTATATGTGCAATAAACCCTTCATGTTTTCCTGTCATGGAAGGTGCACTGTCTGTAAGTACACTCACTAAATTTACCAAATTCAGTCCAACTTCACGACATTCATCTTGAAAGTTGTTGAAGATATCTATTCCCCGTGTTCTATTGACAAGAGTGCCCAAAGTGAGTAACTCTTTACAGCAAAGAGAATCTTCTGTTATGACCCAAATGAAGTATAAAACCTGAGCCAAGTCAATATCAGTTGATGCCTCCAAAGTGATTGAATAATATATATTTTCCTTTTGAAGTATTGCATGAAGTTGTTCTGTTAAGTGGTAAGCTGGTTCATGCTGCCAAATCAGTTATGGTTCTCCTTGAAAAGGGGCAGTTGTTTGCACTTTGGAAAGTCCTCAGGATCTAAGCATCCTACATCTCCAGCAATGCTTTCGTTCACAATTTCTATATCACTGAATGTCTTCTCTTTTTCCCCAAATACATAAGCTACTTTATAAGTTTCTTTAGTGTCATTATTTCCAGGTCTTATTGCTGCTTGAAAGAATTGTCTTTGCTTTTGCTTTTCATCTTTTAATTTCTGTAATATAACCTTTTGTGCCTCTCCCTCTAATTTAAAATATCTGTAGTCCTTAGAAGTGTTATAATGCTTATGAGCATTGAATTTCTTTAATGTTAGCTAATATTGCAGTATCACAAAGCAAGAAAATCATCTTATCTTTAGCAGAAATAAGATAATATTGCAATTCCCAATCCTCATTAGGCAAATAGGAAAAGGGCTCCTTAGGGGGTGTATAATGAAAAATAGGTTGAGAAATACTCTTCTAGATTTATAGTGCATATCCTTAAATTATACATAGTGTACATAGACTTAATACTCAGCTACTCAATGTAAAATCATAGATGTATTTTTATAAGATCTACTTGAAATAGAGAATTCTTTCATTTATGAAGCATGAATATCATAGAAGCATAGATATGATAATGGATTTTTAGGTTTATTTAGCCATCATCTATTAAGCGCTTCCTACTTTCGAAGAGGAAGAATAAAATAAAATACCCCATCATAAAATAATCAATTTTTTATGATTAAGTAGATCAACTAAGAAGTTTTATAGTAAGTTTTAAGTAGTTAAGAAAATGAAGGGATAAAAGGTGAGCATGGGTTGAGTAGGGGTAGCTTACTGGAGGCCTATAGTTTTAAAATTCTGAACTTTAATATTGTAATTATGTTGCTGAAGGATGCTTGAAATATTCAAGAGAATGTTACACTAAGCAGCATGGTATACAAGGCTTTCAATGTCAAAAGATCTGGGTTTGAGTTCTGGTTCTGCCACTCATCAGATAGTACCTGGGGACTCTCAATGTTCTCATCTAAATAAGAAAAAGTCACAGCTACTTCTTACTACTTCCCTCTCTCTTTCCTTTATTCCCCACTATCCTTATTCTTCCCTTCTGCCTCAAGTATATATCGAGCACCTGCTATGTTTCAAGGATGGTTTTAGGCATGTAAATTAAAAATTATGATATTCTCTTTCAAAAAATGTATAGTTGTAAGAGAACAGACACATTACAATGTAGTATGATAAATGTTATAATGGTGACTTACACCATATATATAATAATTGGAGCACTGGAAAAGGAGTACCTGTATTTGCTTGAGAATGTTATAAAAGGCTTTGAAGATGAGATACTGTTTAAACTGAAACTCAGTGATGTATAGACATTTGCTACATGGAGGTGAGGTTAAGGGCAGGTAGATCAAATGAGATAGCAGATGAAAGCCTTCAGTATAGTGCCCATTATTGGATAGATTCTTGACACATGATTGTTTTCTCTACCTCTCCTGTACCTGTGTTAGCAGGCAGGGGAGCAGACCTGATATGTATAAAAATAATATAAACTGTTTATTGAATTATTAATGCTAGTCAATGTGCTGAACATTGTTCTAGGCACTTTACATTATGGATCTGACAGTAACTGTAGTAGATATTTTTTATTCCTGGAAGATATTATTATATTATCCCTAGATTATGGATAAGGAAACTGGGGCACAGAGTTATTTTTCTTTGTTTTATGTTTTTAGCATGTGTGTGGTCATGCGCCTTGAGTTTATAAGTAGGAGGATGGGGATTCAAACCCATGATTCAAATCCAACATTAATCCCCATATGCTTTCCACTTTTTAAAATGCTATTCCAGTAGTGTTGTTAGGTTTAGTGTGTCCTTTTTGGTTTGAAGTACAGGCCAGATGGAAGGATTTACCTAAGGCTTTCTTTAATATTCAAGACAAGTAGAAAATCTCATTATTTTTGATCCTATTTGTGTGAAATGTAGTAATTTGACTGGGACTAAATTGGATTTTATCTGTTTAGGTAAAATTCTCAGTCAATATTGACTTCTGTAGTACCACCATATTTCTTTTAACTTCTATTTATTTTTTTTAAGGATTTGAGTTAAGAAAGAACTAAAATCTTGCTTATCTTTAGTGAATTGAGAAATATTAAGAATACATAAAGGGAAATTTCAGTATTGAGTAAAAATAGTTACCTATTCACTTCCAGCTTGTTCACATAGACAAAGTCAAGTCACAGAATTAAAAAATAAATCTTATAACAGAGAATAGAGATTTGTGTTCTATAAATAGAAGAAAATTGGGAGATCTGCCCACTGGTAAGGAACTTGTTAGATTATAGTACACACATTAGTTGCTGACTAATGCTAGACTGCAGATCGTCTGACACCTAGTCATGTGATCCTGCTGTTCTGTTCCGGGTGCTTTGGACTTAATGATTCCTGAAGTATCTTGTCTTGTACTCCAAAAGCATATAATCCTTAAGAGTCCTGGCATGCATATTGTATAATAGTCATATATATTGTATAATATTTCTACCACCATACACTGTATATTGTGTAATAATTAATTGTTCTTAGCTAATTGTATGTTTTTCTACAATACCTTAGAAAACATAGTCTTTGCCTCATAAAAATATTAAAAAGAAATGGAATGTATTTGAATTTCACTAAATTTTTTTTACTTCCTTAGCCTACTAATATTATTGAATATCTATTATCCAGGAATCTGCTTTTCCTCATAACGTACCTATACCACTCAGCTCTATTGGACTTAAATTCTTCTAATATTACATTCTCATTGTGCTGTCTAATGATAGAGAGAATCACTTAAATTTATTGTTTGTATAGTTAGAGAAAATCGGCTATCAAGATATTAATTGACTTGTTCAAGGAGTGGTAGTCAAGAGGGCCACTGTTTGATTTTTAGAGTTGTTGTCTTCCAGCTGACTGTGTTAGGGAATCCTCTCTGTGATGATAAAGCATTTAGAGCAGTCTTGCAAAGATTTGTGTGTTAGTGTTACAACATCATTGTACATTTTAACAATAAATTGTTATATGAGGCAAGTAATAATGTAAAGCAGGTGATATGTGTGACTTTTGTGCAAAACCAATACCTCCTTTCTTTTTTTTGTTCAGTTGTAACAATTTCTTGCTAAGACCGTTATAGTTACTGTGTAACAAATATCTCCACATACATTCCTCCCGACTCCAAACATCTACATTGTTGGCAAAGTAGTTACATTTTTTAAAACACTGATTTGATCTTGCTACTTCTAATAGCCAAAAGGTGTCAGTAGATATATCTATGTTAGACATAATAAAATGCTTAGGATGTCAATCAAAAATTTCCATTATCTGGCCCTAGCTCGCATTTTTTAACTTCGTTTTTTGGTACCCCTTCACAGTAATACACTTAAACTACTCTACTTGCCATCCTTAAACATTAACTATTCTTTCTGTGCAAGCATATGGTTAAATCATTACCTTTGGATTACTATCTTAAATCTCTGTTAAAATCTCACTCTCTCTTCAGGCACTCAAAAATGTGCTTCATGTGTAAAAGCTTCTATAATGCCTCCACCTGGCATAGACCTCACCCTGGTATTATTCCTTTAGTTCTGGGAAATTTTCTCATATTATTCATTTCATAGTTTTTCTTCCTTTATTTTCTGTATTCTCTCTACCTGGAACTCAAGTTAAAGTTGAATATTTGTCTTTTTGGATTCATCCTCTGTATTTCTGTTTTTTTCTCTCATATATTTATTTCTTCCTTCTATCCCTTCCTTCCTTATCTACTTATTTTATATCCTGAGGGATTTTCTAAACTTTTACTTCTAACTCACTTTTATTTATTTTTTTAGGAGACAGGGTCTCACTCTGTTGCCCAGGCTGGAGTGCAGTGGTTCAATCATAGCTCACTGTAACCTTGAATTCCTGGGCTCAAGTGATCTTCCCACCTTAGCCTCCTATGTAGCTGGTACTACAGGTGCATGCCACCATACCCAGCTAATTTTTAATTTTTTTTTTTTTTTTTAGGGTTGAGGTCTTGCTATGTTGCTCAGGCTGGTCTTGAACTCCTGGCCTCTCACCTCAGCCTTCCAAAGTGCTAAGATTTCAGGCCTTAACTCCTATGCCCAGCCCACACTCCCTTAATTTCAACAATCATTTTTAATTTTCTGAGAGTACTTTTTAAATTCTCTTGTTGTTTTTGATCTTGTTTTATTGATGTTATATTGTCTGAAATATCTCTGTAGATACTAATTAAGTTGTGTATAAAATTTCTTTTGTTCTCTCACTTATCTTGGCCTTTCTTAACTGTGCTGCATATTTTATGATTCTTGGTTGACCCTTCAGATATATGAATGGGGGATAAGAATGAGGGATACGAATGACATAAAGTCACATGGGTAGGGAGCCAGTCCTTACACCAGTGGCCTCCTAATTGTCAAAAAAAGAAATAATAGTAATAATAGGAGTTTGTGCACAGGATCCAGTGTTTTACCAATTGCCCAGATACTTCCTTCAGTCTCTTTAGAGAACGGTCTTACATTATTTGCCTTGAGGCAATGTTTGCCTTTTTTTTTTTTTTTTTACCTGTGCAGGTAGAAATAGGGGTGAGAGGATGAAAGGGCATGTAGTCCTTATGCAAACCTTCCATTAACCTCCCTGTTTTCAAGCCCACTTCTCATTCTCTCCCTTCATCGTATATGCTGTGTCTGAGCACAGTCTCTCAGAGTTCTGTTAGGAATGTTGGCTCCTGCTTTTGCTACAGCCCCTTCTGTTAGTTTTCTAGGGGGTGGCTCCTTCAACTCAATTTTCAGATAGCACTTGAATTTCTAGAAATTTGTCAAATTTGGTTTTTGGCTGATGACACCCGTCTCATTCTCTCTTCCTTATTGTGAACACATTTCTTTTTCTGTTAGTTTACTACCATTTGGATGGCTTTTACAGAGTAACATGAAGCATCTCTTGCTCAGCCTGCCATCTTGAACTGGAAGTCAGCTTATGCTTCTTAGAGAAGAAAATGTGTTCTTACTTCTAAGAAGAATCAACTATTAAACTGTGGCAACACTTCAGTGCCTTCCCAATCTAGTTGGGGGGAAAAAGCATGTGCCAAGAGAGATAAGTAATCCCATTACTATGTGGAGCCCTGGGTAGAAATATTATACTTGGTAAATAAACTATAACATTTGGACTGCTCTCACCTGACTCTATATTCCTGTGATTATTCCTTAAAAGTTATTTTTAAATGGTTGCGAGGAGGAAAGGGAGTATAGCAGGGAAATTAAAAGCCAACATTTTCATGTTTCTTAAATAAATTTGTGTCATGATGAATTTTAAAAATTGGAATATAGGGAAGAGGGAAAAAAAGGAACCTTACTTGGTTAGAGAAAGAGGAACACAAATTAGAGGTGTTAGATGTTCTAACTTAACATGAGCACATTCAAAATTGGCCTGTCTTATTGTAAGTAAGTGATATCTTAGGAGACATGTCAGCAGTGTCTTCTAAATGCTTCTTCATTCATATAGTCATTCCTTTATTTATTTATTAATTCAATAATTATGATTCTCTCCTATAGAAAATATACCTCTATTTTGTCCAAACAAATGGCACAGAAGAAAATGTAAGCCCAAATGCCAAAAGTTCAGGCTTATATAGATGTTACATGTGAATTAAACAAAAATCAACATAAATCTGCATTCTTGGTTTGGATAGGCACAACTTCATGAATTGTGAGGTATATCAAAAGTAGATGATATTTCCTTAGAAAATGTGAGTAGAAGGAATAACAAGGAAAATAGATTCATATTAGTTTCTGAATGGAGCCAGAGAATAGTGTTGTTACCTGGAACCATTATAATCCTTTCAGCATTTTATTTCAGATAAAACATTTACAGTGTTGCTTGGACATCAAAAATAAGAGAACTTATCTTATGTAGTAGAAGTGGGAGCCAGAATGTTTGACTTTGCATGAGCAACTCAACCCTTTAGAGCTCAGTCCATGTTTATTAAAATGGGCATTGTCTAATAATTTTTAAGGATTTTATTGATGCTAAATCTGTAATTCTTTTAAGTACTTATTGAATGATAGCTATTTACAGGCATTATGCTAAGCCCTTTTGAAAATACTAAGATATACATCACAATCCCTGGCCTTCAGTAGATGTAAGGCATACACAAATATTTGTATCACACAGCATTGTATTGTAAAAACTATGTAGAAGAATCGATTAAGTGAAAGAGGAGAGAATTTCAAATTGGGACAATTGAGTATGATTCAGTAAAGGATCATTTGAACTATACTTTGAAGTTTGAGTAAGATTTTAATATACAGCCATGACTAGGAGAGTGTGTCCTCAACCAGAATAATCTGAAATACAGAGATCAGAAAATAGAGAAGTACAAGTCAGCCAGTTTTACTAATGGAGGGGTTGTGTTTTAGAGTAATGGGAAAGGAAGTGGAAAATATAAGTAAAGGTAAGATTATTAAGGATCTCATCTGTAACCGAAGAGGGGTATTGTAGATTTTTTGAGATAGGAGAATAACAGGCTAAGACTTATTGAGAGAGAATATGTAGATATGGAAGATATTGTAGAGTAGGGAGGAAAGTTTGAAACTGCCCTTTTAAAATTAATAAAAGGCTGTAAGGTGGGATCTGTGGTAGGGGCCTGAAGTCTGCAAAGATATAGGCATAATGAGAAGAAAAAAAAAACCATACATATCTCCAGCCATTGTTCCCTAGCTTGCTTTCCTATAGTTGCTTACTACTCAGGAGTCACATAGCTGATGATCATAAAGATTCTCAGCTTTCTTCATTGCTCCAATAGATAACATCACCATTGTGAAACCCAAGGCTAGTCTTTGAGATGTCTTCCAGACCCTGCATTCCAGTGGACCAGCTGACCCAGTCAGACCAGTGGCCCATACCAAGAGACCAACTCAACTGGTCTTGCGGCCTGGGAACTGACTCAGCTCAAGTAGAAAATTTCTGCTTTCCAACCCTATGAGTTCATTTCCAACCAATCAGCAGACCTAATTCCCTAGCCGTTTGCCCACGAAACTGTCTTTAAAAACCCTGGCCTGGGCTGGGTGTGGTGGCTCATGCCTGTAATCCTAGCACTTTGGGAAGCCAAGGTGGGAGGATCTCTTGAGGCCGGGAATTCGAGACCAGCCTGGCAATAGCAAGATCCTGTCTCTACAAAAAAAAAAAAACTTAAAAAATTAGCTGGGTGTGATAGTATGTGCTTGTAGCCTCAGCTACTTGGGAAGCTGAGGCAGGAGGATCCCTTGAGCCTAGGAGTTGGAGGCTGCAGTGAGCTACAACAATGCCACTGTACTCCAGCCTGGGCAACAGAGTGAGACCCTGTCTCAAACAAACAACAAACGAACAACAAAAAATCCCTAACCCCAAAATTCTTAGGGGGACAAATTTGAGAACTTCCATCTCCTCGCATGGCACCCTGCGATGTTAAACTCTTTCTCCATTGTAAACCATGCTGTCTCAGTGTATTGGCTTCCTCTTGAGCAGCAGGCAATGAATGTGGTTGGGTGGTAACAATTTGATGCTGAAATATCAGTGAAGAAACTATTACACTTGTCCTGGCAGAAGATAGTTAAGATCTGAAATAGAATAATGGCAGTTCATTGAAATGGATGGAGCAGATGAAAGAAAGATTATGAAATAAGAATGCACAAGATTCAATGAATCGTTTGGGTAAAATTAAGGATTAGAACTGGTATGACTGGAAAATGGAGGAACCTTTAATAAAAATTGACAAGTCAAGGGGAGAAGTTGATTTTTGTGAACAAATATAATGTGCTAATTCCCCACATTTTGATAGATCTTTCCCACCTATGTAGCAGCTATTTTGGTATAATAGCAAAGAGAGAACATTTTCTGTGACTCCTTCTCATTTTCTTGCAAAGCCACTGTAGTTTCTTAGGGATATTCATTAATTTTTTTGTCAAGTATTATGAATCTAAATTGCCTTATGTACTAATTTGGTGATGGGGAGCATATATGATAGAATTTTTTAAAGTATTCTTTCCAAATATCATGAAGAATAGCCAGAATTTAGTGGTTTGTAAGAGCTGGAATTTTACATTAGATTTGGAGAAGAAATTCACGTGTAAATTATACCCATCAAAAATTGTAATAATAGGAAATGAAACCAACTTAGGTTGGTGAAAGCGTACCCATTTTATTTGGTGCACTAGTTC
>NW_012149174.1:1359201-1360177 GCF_000956105.1 Propithecus coquereli
TCTGTAGTATAGTCACTGAAGTGGAATTGCTGGATCAAAGAATATGCACATTTCAATTTTTCTAAGTATTGCCAAATTGCCTTTTTAAAAAATGGTAGTAGTTTATTCTCCCATTGCCAGCATTGTGATAGAAAACTTTAAAATGGTGTGTTTCACTGAGCTTAAAAAAAAAAGGACTTTATATTTTGGTAATGGAATATCTTGCTTTGTTAATCTTAAAATTGTGGAGATAATTTATAAAGCAGTGACAATCATGATCTCTTTTTTTCCCTCTCTTGTTCTTTACAGAGCAAACTATTCATGGAAGGATTTAGAAGCCTAAAAGAAGGAGAACCAGTGGAATTCACATTTAAAAAATCTTCCAAAGGCCTTGAATCAATACGGGTAACAGGACCTGGTGGGAGCCCCTGTTTAGGAAGCGAAAGAAGACCCAAAGGGAAGACACTACAAAAAAGAAAACCAAAGGGAGATAGGTAATCCTTTTACTTTGTTAATTTATGAGTTTATTGTATTTGGAAAAGATTTCTAAAAATGTCTTTATATTTTATGTTATTGGATTTAGCCAAAAGAAAATGTCACCGTCATGTAGTTGAACAGAATATATCAGGAATATAGGCTATCTTGCAATTTGAATTATCTGCAGAGTGTACTGAACTGAGCATTCGACATTAAGCACTAAATAGTCTCTTGAACATTTCCACAAGACTGTTCTAAGACCACAAAAGAAGAGTTTAAGTTCCCAACAGGCAAAGGTTCCTCTCTGTCCACCCAGAATTTGCCAGTACCCACTTGTTTTTCCAAATAAAAATACATTTACTGTTTTGTCTGTTTTTAAAAGATAGCTCACATATAGAGAATCCAAATAATATAAAAAACTACAAAGAAGTAAGGAAAAAATTAATTTGAAATCCTAACTGGAGGTTTAAGAATCATAATATATGTGCTATTTTGAAACTTGCATGTTTTCCACTTAATA
>NW_012149174.1:1361013-1436555 GCF_000956105.1 Propithecus coquereli
TCCACAAATTGTACGTTTCTTGTCCTTTGACCATTTTTCTATCGAAATGTTCATTATTGATTTGTAAATTCTCTTTCTATATTTAGGATGTGAATCTTTTGTCTCAAATAAACAATAAGAAATTATTTTTTAGCTTGCAAAATATATTTTAGCTTTTTTTTTTTTTTTTTTGAGGCAGGGTCTGTCTGTGTTGCCTGGGGCTAGAATACAATGGCATCATCATAGCTCACTGCATCCACATCCTGGCCTAAAGTGATCCTCCTGCCTCAGTCTCTCTGAGTAGCTGTGACTACATGCATGCACCACAACACCTGGCTAATTTTTTATATTTTTTCAGTAGAGACAGAGTCTCATTCTTGCTCAGGCTGGTCTTGAACTCCTGACCTCAAGTGATCCTCACGCTTTGGTCTCCCAGAGTGCTAGGATTACAGGCGTGAGCCACCATGCCCGGCCTCATTTTATTTTCTCATATCATTTTTACTTATGTTTTACATTTAGCTTTCTCTTCTCTTTATAATGTAATTGTTTTCGAAGAGTGGACTATAAGCATCTAGCTTTTCTTTTCTCTCCAAACTGCTAGCTAGTTATTATATCTCTACAGCATTTATTGTCTAGTGTGTATTTTTTCACTGGTTTGAAAGTCATCCAGTAAGAGAATAAATTCCATTTTTATCCACATTTTTAGGTGCTCATTTTGTGCAAAAGAAAGTCCATGAATATGTGTGAAAGTTTAATGATGCACTTACCTAGTAAAGTGATTTTCTGTTCCCAGAGAGATAACACATGCATATATACATACATACTTACATACATACATATGAATAAAGCAAAGTAATATAAAATAAAACAGTCCTTTATTTTTCCATGTCTTTTAGATAAAAATCTTTAATAATGTAGTTATAGAATGTTTTCCATGTGTGCTGGATTAGAATCAGTGAGAGAGGGAGAGTAGCAGAGGTTGAGATTTGAAGAGTAAGATAGCAGGATATTCCTTCATATAGGACCTTGTCAATCATTGTAAGGACTTTGATTCCAGAGAAAATGGGAAGTTGTTGGGAAATTTTAGGTGAAAAGTAACATGATCTGGTTTATCTTCTTAAAGTATATTCTGGCAGCTGTGATGACAGCACAATGTGGAGAGGCAAGGACGGAAACTGAGAGACCACTAAGGAGGCAGTTCAAACAATATAGAAAATGGATGGTAGTGGTTTGAACTGGGATAGTAGCAATAGATGTGGCAAACAAAACTCCTGTTTGGAAGGAAGAGATAGCAGAATTTACTGATGGATCAGACGGGGACTGTGAAAGAAGACGAGTCCAGGATGACTCCAAACTTCTTTGGGCTGAGCAGCAGGAAAGATGGAGGGACCATTTACCAAGATGTGGAAGACTACAGAAGGAGCAGGAAATAAAAAGCATGGTTTCAGACATATTTAGAGATACATAATCAACATCCAAGTGGTGATGTAGGTTGGTTAGGTGGATGCATGACATGGAGTTCCAGGGCTGGAGATAAAAAATGGGCAATCTTCATCAAAATGGTGATAATTATAGCCATAATTGGTGAATGAAATCACCATTAAAGTGAGTATCCACAGAGCAGAGAAGAGGATTGAGCCCTGGGGTAAGCCAGCATTTAGGGGTCAAGAAGAATAGGAGAAACAGCAAAGAGCACTAAGTAAAAAGGCAGGAAGTAGGAAAGTCAGAAGAGAATTTTGTCTCAGAAGTCAAGGGAAGAAAGAATTTGAAGGAGAAGGTATCAGGTTTGTTAAATGATGTGATGGTGAAATGATCACGTAAGATGACCACTGAAACTTGACCACTTAGCAACATGGAAGTCATGGTGAAGTTGACAAGAACAGGTTCAATGGACTGGTGGGGGTGGAAGCCTATGTGGGTTGTGTTCAACAGAGAATGAAAGGAAGGAAGGCAGAGACAGTGACTGGGAGCAGCAAAATGAAGCAGCAGCTAAGGGAGAGAAATTATAGCATGTTTATGTGTTGATGGGAATGGTCTAATAGGAAGAAAAGATTGAGCATGCGGGAGAGAGGAGGACAATTGCAGGAGTGATTTCCTTGAGTGGGTGAGAAGATTAGGATTTAAAACTCAACAGGGGAGCTGGTTACATGAGCCCAGAAGGCTCATTCTTCAAAACTGGAGGCAAGGCACAGCACACAGGCAAAGATGCAGGCGGTAGGCAGATATGAAGGTGGAAAAGGTGAGATTTTTATCATTTTTTAATGCTATTTCCTTAGTGAAATTTGAAGCAAGGTCATCAACTGAGAGTGATGGTAGAAAAGTAAGTTTGAAGATTGAACTAGAAAGGAGAAGATGTGGAATAGAAAAGAATGAACACATTATGGAAAAAAAAGGTAGAATTCTAGGCTATAACAAAGACCCACTTGAGGTTAGTGGACATGAATTTAAAGTTAGTTAATATGATTGTGTTTTTTCTCCATCCGTTGTTAACTTTGTGGCTATGGGTATGAAATAGGCATTACAGTGCATTTAACTAGAGTTGGGGTTTTCTAGTTGAGAATGACAAAGGGCACTGAAGATGTATGCAAGGGAGCAATTGTAACGATGAATGATAGCTTATAAACTAGGTAAGGAGTGAAGACATTGAGAAGGTGGTTGGCTCATGGTGTGTAGGTTACAGTGGGGTCAAAGAATTATTGTAGTTGAGGTACTAAAAGAAATGGTCTGGCAAGGTAAAAGGTGGTGGTGTTTAGAAGTGAATAACTTCAACTGCTTTTGTTTATTGTGTGTCTTGTGATTATAGCTTTGGCATGCTTAGTATCTAATGATTTCCAACTTTCTGTTAAGTCACGGTGCCCACAATTTTTTCACTGGGATTAGCAATTCCAGTTTTCCATGTGCCACTTGTTTTTATGAAGTGATATAGAAATAACCTGCAATAAAATATTCAAATAAGCATAGAGACTCCTGTATAGAAACTGAAACCATGAGAAAACAAGATTTGACAGTGTGGTAGCAAGAAATGAATCTTTGTCAACAGATGGCTGGAACGGTTACCAAGGCAATGATTTTTTCCCTAAATGTTTAAAAGATTTCAAAGATCTTTGATAACTTTCTTGATTTCTTTCATAGTTCTTAACTATGGCTAGTTCCTGATACAGTTTTAATAATGAGAATAAAATTGTTCTTTGATCCACATTTTATGTTTATTAGTATAATTATGTAAAGCAGCTTAAAAATTCTTATAAAATATTCTGGATTTCCTAGTTATTTCCAATTGCGTTAACAACGTATTTTATTGTATTTCAAGAAACCAGCTTTTGGATTAATTTCTGTTATGCTGTTATTTCCTAATTCTTTCTGTGATTATTCTTATTATTTCCTTCTATTTTATTTTTCATTTTTTATTATAAAAATTTTTAGAATTCAGAAAAGTGGGAGAAATGTTATGATCAACACCCCTACATAAACCCACCTCGTGTATTTCTATAATTACAAACATTTTTGTGGAACTGTTTTAAAGTTTTAAAGTATATTACAGATGCTATAGCTTTACTCCTTATCGTCCAAATAAACAATACTTCCTTAATAGCATCTAATACCAACTCCATTTTAAAATTTCCCCTTAAATAATACAGTAGGGAGACTATAGTTAACAATAATTTGTTGTTTATTTCAAATAGCTAGAAGAGAAAAATTGGAATGTTCCCAATAAGGAAAAGAAATATTTGAGGTGATAGATAGCCCAATTACCCTGATTTGTTGATCATACATTGTATACATGTATCAAAATATCACATGTACCCCCCCAAATACGTACAACTACTATATGCAAATAAATTTTATTAAATTTTGTAATATAAAAATATAAAATTATATTAAAATTTTTTCATATTTTGCCTGACTCGTACCTATAGTCTCAGCTACTCAGGAGGCTGAGGCAGGATTGCCAGAGTCCGGGAAGCTCTGGGCTATAGTGTCCTGTGTTGATCAGGTGTTCGTACTAAGTTCAGCATCAATATGGTGACCTCCCAGGAGTAGGGGACTACCAGGTTGCCTAAGGAGGGGTGAACTGGCCCAGACAGGAAATGGAGCAAGTCTAAACTCTGGTGCTGATCTGTAGTAGGATTGCATCTTTGAATAGCCACTATGCTGTAGCCTCAGCAACATAGTAAAACCCTGTCTCTAAAAATCAATCAATAAATTTCCCTTTCTCTTTTGTGACTATTTTTTTCAAACCAGAATCCAGTTAAAGCACATGCCTTTCAATTAGTTTTTGTATGTCTTAAGTTTCTTGTAATCTAAAAGAGCATCTTTGTCCCCTCACATCCTTTTAGAATACAATTCAAGAACAGTAATTTGTTGGAGAAACTAAGCCAATTATTTTGTACAATGTGTCATAATCTGGATTCATTCTAGTGTCTTTAAACTTTCTCTGACTCCTGTATTGCCTGTAAATTGGAAGTACTATTCCTATGCCAAAAATTTTTAACTTGTTTCTAACAAAATCCTTTTGATTAACTTTCAATTTATAGGTGGTATAAGGGTTAGAGAGGAACAAGTTTTAAAACATTAGGATGAATCCAGATCATGGTTTGAGTTTGTCTAATAGATCCTTACAATTAGATTGAAATTATTATCTTTAGCAAGAACATCACGGAAGCGATACTGTGTTCTCAGTGTATCCTGTCAGATGGCACACTGTTTTTATTTTTCTCATTGATAATGGCTGTCTTTGACTGCTTGGTCAAGGTGGTATCTGCCAGCCTTTTCCACTTTAACGTTATTCTTTTTTCTATTGCAATTGATAAGCTTTTTCTTGTGGTGAGATACTTTGAGACTATGTAAACATCCCATTCCTCATTAAACTTTTAATTTTTCGTTTATTTATCATACTAGTCTGAGTCATGGGCTGCTATTTTATTCTATGAGTTGTAATCTGTAACTGTCATTACTTATTTTAGTGCTCAAATTTCCCAGATTTGGCCAGTAGGAGCCCTTCAGGCTGCTTCTGTGTCATTTTGATGGGTCCCCATCATTTTTTGACTACTTTCTTAATGGCGATAGATACTTTTGTGCTCATCTTATAGCCTGCGAAATCTTTAAAATAGTGATATTAAAGAATTCATTTGGTTTGCTGAAGTACTAGGAAGCTAGAAGTCCAGTTCATTTATTTTAAAAGAGGAAGTAAGCATTGGTATATTTCTATATATTTGGTTTACTTGGAGTGTTGTTTCTATTTTATTTTTTATTTTAAATTCTTACAGTAAAATTGACTTTTCTTTTGGTGTACAGCTCTGTGAATTTTAATGCACATATACATTCCTGTGGTCGCTACCATAATCCAGATTCAAAACAGTTTATTACCCCAAAAGAACTCCCTCTTATTATCTTTTATAGTTACCCCTCCCCCACCTATAACCTCTGGCAACCATTGACCTATTCTCTATCACTACAGTCTTGTCTTTTTGTGAATGACATATAAATATAATCATATAGTGTGTAATGTTTTGAAATTGGATTTTATTTGCTCAGCATAATGCCCTTGAAATTCATCCAAGCTGTTGAGTATATCAGTGGTTCATTCCTTTATTGCTGAATAGCATTGCATTGTGTGAATATCACACTGTTTATCTATTCATCTGTTGAATGGCTTTTGGATAGTTTCCAGTTGTGACAATTATGAGTAGAGCAGCTATAAACATTTATGTAGAGATATTTGTGTGAACATCATTAGTTTTCATTTTTGGAGTGGGATTGCTGGATAATATTAGTATAGGTGTATGTTTAACTTTATGAGAAACTACCAAATTGTTTTCTAGAGTGATTGTTCTATTTTGCATTCCCACCAGCAGCATATGAGAGTTGTAACTGCTACCCATCTTTGCCACCATTTGGTATTGTATTTTTTTTATCTTAACCCTTCTATTCGGTATGTGGTGATATCTCATTGTGGTTTTAATTTTCATTTCCCTGATGGCTACTGATATTAAGCATCTTTTTAAGTATTTTTCTGTCATCCTTATACCCTCTTTGATGAAATATCTTTTCCTGTCTTTTGCCCATTTTCTACTGAGTTTTGTGCTTTCTTATTGTTGTACTTTGAGAGGTCTTTGTATATATTGTGGATGTAAGTCCTTTGTCAGATATATGATTTGCAGGTATTTTCTCTTATCTTTCCAATCTCTTAAATGTCTTTTATAGAGCATAAGTTTTTAATTTCAATGAAGACAATTTATCAATGTTTTATTCGATGTCATATTTATTTGATGTCATATTCTTTAAGAATTCTCTACTCAACCTGAGGTCACAAAGATTTTCTCTCATGTTTTCGCTAGTAGTTTTATAGTTTTACCTTTTTCGTTTACTTCAATGATGCATTTAGAATTAGTTTTTCTATAAGGTATGAGGTTTAGGTAGAAGTTCATTTTTGCCTATGAATGATATGAATTATTCAAACACCATTTGTTGAAAAGAGTATCCTTTCTCTTGAAATGTTTTTAGATTAGAAAGTTTAATCTAATTTCTGTCATTTCACTTTAAAAAGTTAAAATTTTAGAGTTTTTATTACATGGAATTAACATGTTTAACAAATTCCATATTTGGTTCTATCACTTAAGAGAACTTGTTCAATTCTAATATATTTATATGAGGTAGAACCATATCTTGTGAAGAATCACTCCTTGTGGAAAAAAATATAAAGTAATTTTGAAGATTCTACTTTAATTATAAGTAAACATTTACAAAAGAAAGTGGGATTTTTTATTGTTAAAATTCTACTGAATTTAATGTCCTGTTACTAGTGTCAAGTTAATAATAATAAATGCGTTATTTTATTTTAAATCCTCCACATTTGAAAAATTTTCTTAAAATTTCAACTGAAATAGTTTCAGATATTTTTTTATTTACCTTTTCTTATATTCATTTTTAAAAGAGTAAAGAGACTTAATGACCCTATAGAACACTCTTTATAATGAAATGAAGACTTAATAAAAGATTAAGAAACTTTATGTTTCTTCTAAAAAAACTAGCCTATACTTGATACCTTTTTTGTTCTCTTTAAAAACATAATTTACTATGAGGAAAAACAAGTAACTTCTAATAGAATGCAATTATGGGGGAAGGTGGTAGAATTATTTTTGTTTGCTACTATTGATTTTTAGTATTTATATGAAATCATCATGTCAGCATCTAATATAGAATTAAATATTTTATATAATAAGATTTTAGTTTATATTAGCAAATATGTTAAATGAGTAAAAATAAGTTAGATTGAAATGACTGGTCTGAAAAACATTTCTGTATAGGTTAAATGATTTTACTCTTTAATAATTAGTGGATAAAAATATGTGCAATTTTTAAGAATGTTTAAAGTACATGCATATGTGGTATGTGTATATGTTGGATTTATACATATAGCTTTGTATTTTTTTATTATTTATGGTTTCTCTTTTTGCCTCCCTTTTCAATTCTGATTTTTTCCTTTGGGTATTAACTACCTTATCTTCTTTGTTCTCCTTAACCTTCTACATCTTTTGACCCAACCACACAATCCAAGAAGTGCTTTTCATAATAACGCAGTGTTGACTTGAATTTTTAAGAACAACTTAGAAAATAATACCAACACTCTACTGCTTTCATTTCCTTTTGTTCAATATTTAACTTTTATAACTACATGAGTAAGCGTTTGGATTTTCTACGTGAGTCTAAGTGGTAATATATTTTGTTTAGAAAGAAGGTTAATTGTTAAGATGTTTGGTATTACTATAATGCTTTTGGTGTGGAAATCCAGACAGTTTCTTTCGTTTAATCATATTAGAAAGACTTGTTAATTTATCATTTTTAAGATGCTCTTTATTTAGACTTAAAGATTGATTATGAAATTTAACATTCCTTGTGGCCAGTATTAAAATGGTGTATTATGGTGTGTTTATCATTTATGGTCAGAAAGACCAAGGTGAACACAAACAGAAATTAATTATATGTTTGGTTTATTCTCAGTTCACAAAAGTTAACTTGCCTTTTTTGTTAAGGAAAGCAGAGGTGTGTGATGGTAAAGTTACTTTTAGAGGGCCATAATTTTGTGCGTTAAAATTCTTTGAATTTGCAAGACAGTTTTTTGGAAGCCATAAAGTTTTTGTTTTTTGGTTTAAAAAAATCCATTTAGTTTTTCCTCATTGAGAGGTGTATATTTGCATTTGTTTATTAAAAAGAAAAATACTTGTTTATTGCCCTCATTCACTTTTAGAGCAAGCCAGCTGGAAACTAACTAGTGGTAATCCCACCCCACCCCCACCCACCTCTACAGCACTATTACCTCTTCCACTCATTATGTCAGTGTTATAATTTGAAGTTTTCCGGGTACTTTATACTTGGGAAATATAGTGCTATATTTTTTAAAAAATCTCCATAGCATTACTGAAAATAATAAACCTATACTTAGGTTTATAATGCCATTTTATTAAGGAATATGTGTTTTACTTTCAAAATTCTTTCAATGATTTTATTTTTATGTTTATTAGATACCAGATCTTGTTCCCAGAAGAAAAGTAAAAATGCTTTTTAGGTACTAGAGATGTTTGAAAAATGTAGATCAACAAATTCCAATAAATAACTGTTTCACCCTGATACTTGTGTGATTAGATTTAGGAATTTGCTGTTTAGTAGGTTCCTATTGTGGCAGAGAAATCTTTCAGGCATGAATTGATAGTCCAGATCCTTTGAGGTCTGTCTATTCTGACCTATGACCCCTATTCTTACAAGGTCAACATCTGAGGGCAGGAGATTAAGGCAGTTTAAAGACCAGAATGGTAAATGGAATGGAAAAATTAGCCAGCACATTTTGGGTGCAAAACATCAAAGTCATCAAATAGTTTGCTTATTTTAAACCTGGCTTATGGATATAACAAGCTAATTTTATTGTGTTTGTTGGAATCAGAAAAATTTAATAACCATATTTACTTCAAGATATTATTTATATAATAATAAATTTTAACTCTGTAATACAAATTAAATTCATACAGCTTACCCTCAAAATATCTGGAAATGCAAAAATAATTTGTCATGATATCAATATATTTCAGTCTTGTATCCAGTTTGGATACTTAAGTTTAAATTAAGAAAATATTTAGTTTTTACCAAGAAAAGTTTTAATTTATCAACAATGCTGAATAAAATATATACAACTACTCTCATAACATGAAGTGATTGAGGATTTAGTTTATAATTATGTAAAGTTTACTTTTAAGGATAAATGATTTTAAAAGGTGGAGGTAGAAAATCGAAGAAGGTAAATTGATTAGGCAGAGACAATTTGTCCTTTTTTCTCCTTTGGCTTTTTTGAGACTTTATTCTTTTAAATTTTACATGTTTCTCTCTTATGCCTTTTAATTGTATGCTTTTCATTGTAATTCTGAAATATAGATCAGTAGATATCCATTCTTAGTTTCTATATTTTGGTCCCTGTAAGAAATTCCCCACAACCTTTTATTTTACATTTGTTTGTATCCTGGACAGCTGTGAATTTGCATCCTCTGCTTCCTGCTAATGACTGGCAAAGGCTAGAGTTGAATAACTGAACTGTTGCTTCCAAGTTTTCATTGATACATATAGGGACTAAGGAAATAAGTAAAACCAACAGAATACCCAAGTCTCCTTAATTCTTCTGCATTTTTATTCTATCCCAAATTTTCTTTATTATAGCCTAATTTTAGGGTAGTTATCCAAATCCTTTCTTCTTGTGATTATTTGGCCAGAGATCTCTTAATGAGGCAATTATAGTTGTTTCCTTCATTCACATTATCTTAGCAGATGCTCTCCCTGCTGTGACCTCTGTTCAGACTGGGCAGACAATGTGCCATTCTCATCACCCTCTGCCAGATATTGTGTGAGGCTGAGCTTCATTTGGCGCTGCATAGGTCTCCCAAGATGCCTGACGGGAACGGTCAGAAGCCAAATGGCAAATAATCAGAATTTTAGGTTGATTTTTCTGATTCCTGTTTTATTCTAAGCATAATAAATAGTAAAATAATGGCTACAGGAAAAAGAGTTCCAGAAGCAACTCTAATAATATTTCAAGTAGAAATTATGGATTGAAGAAGTAACTTTACTTAGTTTTCTCCCTTAGATTGTGGTCTTGGTGAAAATGAGATCAAATATTTATTGTATGGCTTCAGTACAAGGGTATTGTACTGAAAGAGAATTGGATAGTATTTGAAAAGTCTGAGCTCCTTCCAAAAGAAATTAATTTGGCCTATAATATTAGGTATGTATATTTTTAAATGAATGTTTTGACGTTCAGAGTATTGCTTTTAAATTTTGGTGTCACTTTTAAATTTAAGAATTTATGTTTAAATGCCTTTAAGTTTAAGCATGTATTCTCATGATTTCTATCCATTAGCTGTGATGTTCAGTTTGTTCCTGTGTAAAGAGAGTAAGAACTGATCAAGCTGAAAACTAATCAACAGAAAATTTCCATATTTACACTGCTAAATCCTTCCACTGAAATACTAGTCCTGTGCCCTAAGCTGAAATAACAATTCAGAGGAATCACAAAGTTGTTAGCAGCCTCCAGCTAGCCTTTTTAAATTCCACATTAATAAGGAAGTACAAGTGAAATTCTATTCTGATAAATTTGAAGAGCCTGTGTAAAAAGTCTTGCAAATTTACATTGGAATTTTAATTTTTGAAATTTGGTTAAAATTAAACACATTAAGAGCTATGGCTTGAACTATTCTCATAAAAAGATTTTCATTTTTATTGGTATAATAGGATTACCTTATTTATGTTTATAATTTATAACATAAATTATAATCTGTTTGTACCTGTCAGTAAGAAGTGGCAATTTAGAAAAGTAGGTACCCTTTATGTAAAATCAGATTTATAATCAATAAATTTCTGTATAAAGTAGTTTTTTTAATATGTACATTTTCACATAATGAAGGGCTTTTTAAAAAGTGTAGGTACTTTGGATATAAGCAGAGACCAAATATTAAATTTAGAAAATGATCTAGAAAGGGAAAAAATGCTTTCATGATCATTTTATTTATTTTTTATTTCAAAGTATTACAGGGTATACAAACGTTTTTGGTTACATGGATCACTTTTATAATGCTTGAATCAGGATTAAAAATGTGCCTATCACCCAGCTATTGTTATGATCATCCTTTCTTAAAAGAAGATCTAGGATAAGTCAATCAAGAATTTGAGAATTTTGGTCTCTAAAATTCTTTGTCTTACCTATTGTATGATCATTTTAAAATATGAATTAATAAGGAACAAAATCAAGTTTTTCCCTGCTTTTGAGAGGGAGAGCTATTTGTTGACCATTAGAAACTATAGAAAACTACCCAACAGGATGAACAGAACAGCATCCCACAAATCAATTCTGTCAGTCAGCGTGAACAGTTTGAATGCCCCACTCAAGAGACATAGGCTGGCTGAATGGATGAAAAAATGTTAATACAAGCCAAATATCTGCTGTTGTAGGAACCACATCTAACCCACCAAGACTCATACAGGTGAAGGGGTGGAAAAAAATACTCCATGCAAATGGAATCCTAAAGAAAGCAGGTGTAGCCATTCACATATCAGACAGAATTGATTTAAATTGACTTTAAATCAATAACCGTAAAGAAAGACAAATATGGTTATTATATAATGGTAAAGGGAGCAATTCAAAAAGAAGACATAACAATTCTAAATATTTATGCACCTAACACAGGAGTGCCCAGATTCATAAAGAAAGTCCTACTAGACCTAAGCAAAGACATAAACAGGAGCATCATAATTGCCAGGGACTTCAACACACGTTTTGATATGATGTTCTAATATTTTTATTATTTTCTAGACAATGTGAAGTTTGAATCTTAATTTTTAGTTTGCTTCAAGGGTTGTCATCTGACTAGAAGTAGACTGGTCATTAATCTTTCAGGCGTACAAACCAACTCATAATGACTTAAGGTAATTGTTCTCAAAGTGTCATCCCTGGACCAGTGTTAGCATCACAGGGGACCTTGTTAAAATGCACATTCTGGGGCCTCACCCCAAACTTGCCCTGGGGTGTAGATCTCAGCTGTCATTTTTTCCCCCTGTTTTTCAAGAAACCCTCTGGGTACTTTTGATATACTCTGTAGTTTGAGAACCACTGGCTTAAGGTGGCAGGGGGGTGGGAAGAAATTTATTGAATCATATTATTTATAATTCCAGGAATTAAAATAGTTTCAGATACATTTGAATTTGAATGTTCAATCCCAGTGTGAAGAGGGACAGAATTCCCAGTAATTCTAACAAAATTTCAGGATTAATTTATTGAACTAGCCTAAAATGTGGCACTTTGATTTGCTAGAGATGAGTCATTTGCCCACCTTATGCTGGGGAGTCGTGTGAGCCCCATCTAAGCCACAAGGATTAATAGTAGGGAAAGGAAGAGTCTGCAAAAGAAAATCAAAGTGCCATTATGAAAAGAGATACTCAGTGTGGATAGGCAAAAATAACTGATATACGTAAAATAGCCCTACTCCAAGTAGCCAGTTTGCAAACTGTTACCAGTTTTTAAGAAGAGAGCAGTGTGTGCCATAATGTAAGTCCGCATACCACATCCTTCACTGAAAGGTCTTGCTACAGAAACAGCATCACCTGAAGTAAATATTCATTTCTTCATGTGTTTGGAAACTTTCTTCCTTTATTTGTTTATATGTTTCTTCTTTACTCTTTTCCTTTTTTCCTTCTGGACATCTGGGTAAACAACTGTTAGTGTTCCTAAATTGGTCCTTAAAGTTTCATGTCTTTTCTCAGCATTTCCGTTTCCTGTCTTGCTTTCTGTTGTAAGACCATTCTTTTTTAACATTGAGTTCTTCCAGAACATTGATTGACTTCTCAAATGTGATTGCCTTCTTTCATTGTTTTTTTCCTATTCAGTTTTAAAATTTAAAATCATGTTGTTAGTTCTAGAGAGTCACTTTTTTTGTTATAAATTGATTGGTTTATGTTAAAATTTTCTTCAGATGCCAGTGGGAGCCACATTTTCTAAAAGTGCTGGTTTCTTCCTCAGGCTACTTTGTCCCTGTGAGTTACTTTTGATTTTTTCCCCTCCAGTTGTGGTTTCTCTTCCCTTACATGAATACAGAGCCAGGTTGTAGTGTCTCTTGTGCAGAAGCAAACCTCTGAGCTATGGAAGGTGTGATTTCTGTTCTTGTGAGCTGGCAGTAAGGAAACTGTCAAATCACCTCCCTTCTGCTACGGGAGATAAGGGGATGGAAGGATGGACAGCCAAGGAAGGAACTGCTCTCTGTACCTTCCTCTGCCACTGGAAGACTATATACCATTTATCAAAGGAATAAAAAAATGAAAATACTTAGGAATAAAGCTTAATAAGAGACCTAAAGGAAGAAAACTAAAACTATAGAGTTAGCATAAAAGAAGACTTGAGTAAATATAAACACATGTATAAATCCTACCTGAGTAGGTGTGTGTGTATGTGTATGTGTGTAATATTGAAAATTGCATCTTTTCATTTTTATAAACTTTTTTCTAAATAGGATTTATTTTATATATTAGTAGTAATTTTATAACTAGTCACTTTACTAACTTCTTTTGATTTTAATAATTTTCCAATGCATTTCTGTTTTTCTAGGTATGAAATATTTTTACCTACAAATAATAATAATATGTCTTCTATGGTAATTTTTGGTATATCCAGTTTTACTGCTTTTTTTTTCCATTTTGTTTATGCCTTTTTTTTTTTTACCTATTTAGTGATCAAATAAATGTTGTTCTATATTTTTTCTGATTTCTTTCTGTTAACTCTTAAATCTATCAAAAATTTAATTTGATATTTTATATCAGATGAACCCCATACTCAGCATCTCTTGTTGGACTCTATTGATTTGTGAAGCTTCTTTTGCTAGTTAATGATTTCTTCTATATATTACTTTTATTTTTTGTAGAGATGGGGTCTTGCTATATTGCTCAGGCTGTTTCCAAACTCCTGGCCTCAAATGATCCTCCTGCCTCAGCCTCCAAAAGTGCTGGGATGATAGGCATGAGTCATCATGTCCGGCCGAGCATTTTAGAGTGTGAGGCAAATAAGCAAAAAACATGTATAAATGTATGATGTAATAATGCAAAGAAAATTATAGCAGATTAAGCGGACAGAGAGTAACAGTTGGACTGTTTTAGGCTAAGAGGTCAGGAATGGCTAAGGAGGTGGCATCTGAGCAGATACCTGAATGAAGTCAGGAAACAAGCCTCTTAAAGATCTGGAAGTGATTTCTTTGTTTTTTGTTTTTTTTTTTTTTTTTTTTTGAGTCTGAGTCTCACTCTGTCACTCCGGGTAGAGTGCAATGGTGTCATCATAGCTCACTGCAGCCTCAAACTCCTGGGCTTATGTGATCATCCTGCCTCAGCCTCCCAAGCAGCTAGGACTACAGGCAGGAATTTTTCTATCTTTAGTAGAGACGGGGTCTTGCTCTTGTTCAGGCTGATCTCAAACTTCTGAGCTCAGGCAATACTCCTGCCTGGGCCTCCCAGAGTGCTAGGGTTACAGGCCTGAGCCACTGTTCTCCTTTGCTGGGAATTCTTTTACTTAATGAGCAGAAGAGGTCCCTCCCTAGATGGCACTTCTGTGACCTATTCTGGAAGATTCACCTAGCAAGGGAGTGGCAGATGCACTGAGAGCCTATAATGCAGCTGTTCTATGTTGCCTGTTCCCCTGTGGTTGTCACAGTTTAAACCGGTGCTGAATGGTCTTTATACAGAGTAATGGGTTGTTCCCCAGGCTGCTGTTGGAAGCTTGGCTTGGGGCTGGGCAGATCCCTCTCCATGGAGGCTGGCATTGTGGGAGATTGCTCTGCCCAGGTCTCCTTAGGGCAATTACAGTGCCAGCTGAGCAAGCCTATCTAGGCAGAACATAGGTGTCAGGGCTGCAGGCATTAGCTCCAACCAGGTCCAGGTGCAATGATGGCTCAAGGCTCGCGAGCATTGGACTGTGGGAGAGGTTCCTGCCAGGTGGCCAGTGGGAGCTGCAGGTACTGGGCCACAGGTTCTGGCAGCAGCGGGGAAGCTTTGGAGCTGGGGTCAGTGGGCCCAGCTGCGGTGCTGGAGCCTTGGAGATGGGGCCGCAGGGTTGGACAGCAGGGCAGAAACCGTGAGGGTGTTATTAATATTATTCTTAGTAATAATAACACCAGCTTTCTTTTGGTTAATAGTTGCCTGACGTGTTAGTTTGCTCAGGCTGCTAAAACCAAATACAGCATACTGGGCGGCTTGAGTGACATTTATTTTCTCACAGTCCTAGAGGCTGGAAGTGTTAAGATAAAGGTGTCAGCAGGTTTGGTTTCTCCTGAGGTTTCTCTTCTTGCCTTACAGATGGATACCTTCTTGTTGTGTTCTCACATGGCCTTTTCTCTGTGCGTGCATCCCTGGTGTTGCTTTCTTTTCTTATAAGGATTTCGGTCATGGTGGATTAGAGCCCCACCCTTATGACGTCATGTAACTTTACAACACGTTAAAGGCTCTGTCTCCATATATAGTCACACTGGGGGTTAGGGCTTCAACATATAAATGGGGGAGGGACACAATTTGGTTCATAACACCTGATATCATTTCTTCTATCTCTTTTCAGTCTTTTCATATCTTCGTGTTTCACAGGCCTCATGAAAACAACATATAGCTGATTTTTTAAATTTATTAAATCTCATCTGATGATCTATATTTACACTGGTATATTTAGCATTTAGTCTATGTACATTTATTGCCATTATTGGTAAGTTTTATTACAAGTTTTGTGCTGTCTATTCACGCTGAGTTCTCTTTATCTTTTTCCTTTTTTTGTTGTTGTTATTCTTTTCTTTTCTCCTTTTTTGTTGATTGAGGTTTTAATTGTTTCTTTTTATTTCACCTTTCCCCTACAGTAGTCCAGAGGTTATATAATCTGTTTCTATTATTTTAGTGTTCCCTTGAAATTCTACCATGCTTACATGGTAGAATTAGGTTAACAAAGTCTGAAATTAGACAGTAGCTTAATTAAGGATGATTTTCAGGATAGAGTGTATTTATTTTACTGACCTTTGTGGTTGGTTGGCATTCGTGATGTAACAGTTGTTTAATATTTTCATTATTAATTTTGTTCTTGATTTCTCCCCATAAAAAAATAATACTTAGGGTACTTTAAATCCTAGGAGTTTCCTCCCAACTTATAGGCTATGTTTTGGATTTTGTTTTTTAGCCTTACAAATTATCATTATTATAATCAGTCACTGTTACCCTACATGCCTAACAAACTGTATATTCACTCTTCTTCCATTTCTAACATTCTGTCTGGGATCATTTTCCTTTTTCTTGATATACATCTTTTAAAATTTTTTATGGGTACATCTGTTTATGGTAAACTCTATTTTTTTCATCTGAATATATATTTATTTTATTCCTGTTCTTAAAAGTTAGTCTCACAGGGTATGCCTTTTTAGTTAAGAAGTTTCCTCTTTCTCTTGGTGTTAGAAAGATATCATGCTGAGTCTTCATTTCCGTTTTTGAGTTAAGATATCTGCCATCAGTCTAATTGCTGTTTTTTTTTTCTTTTGCAGATGATTTTTCTTTGTTATCTAGCTGCTTTATAAGATCGTCTTTTTGTTTTAGGTTTCTACAGTTTCACTATATTTTATGTAGATATGGATTTATTTTTATTTATTCTGCTCTGCTATATGTAATGCTCCATCTGTCTGTAAGTTCAAGTCTTTCCTCTATATTTAATTTTCTAATCTGTTCTGTTTCACGTGATTTCTTCAGATTTATTTTCCAGTTTACTAAACTTACCTTTCACTGTGTCCAAGTTGCTGTTTAACAATTTCACTGAATTTTAAATGTCAAAAATATCTTTTTCATATCTAATAGTTCTATTGAATTTTATATTATCAAATGTACTTGGTTATTTTTGCTAGTCTCTTATTACTTATTCATTTTCATGATTTCATATTTTATTCCTGTAAAAAAAATTTGTCTTTATTTTATAGTCTGTTTTTGACAATTCCAATAATGTCCTTGGAAGCCTAAGTCCAAGTTTGTTGTTTATGCTGACTCTCATTTATGGTAGATTATTTCTTAATGTTTTATGATCTTTGATTATGAGATCATACATATTTCACTATAATCTGTGAAAATAGTACAGGCTTAAATTAGTAAAGCATTTCTTTAGAGGAAGTTGTGATTGCTTCTGTCCAGACTTGCAGTTGCCGCTGCCTTGATTATTGTATCTAATCTTAAGGTTCCCTGTCTTGGTGTGGAAGCAATTTCAGATGCTGCTAGCCGCTAACTTCGCCTACCGGCCTACTGCAGCAGTAATATCAGCAATTGCCTTTGGGGCAGCTCTACCTTTTCTATTTGGTAATATTTCACTGCTCCTTTCTCTGACTTGATCTCTAAGTTTGTGGGAGTATATTTTCCTAATTTTCCGCAAGCCCAGCAGTGTATGAGAAATACGTTTTTATTCAACTGTTTTTTAGAGAATCTGGTTGACCATACTGCTAGAAGTAGAAGTTCTTGTATTCTCTTCAGGTGTTTCTGATCTGATTTTAAGTTATTCCTTGAGTTTTTAGTTTCAATTTGAGAAAAAAACATTCTGGAAATTCTGTTTATATGTTTTTTCAAATCTCCTTGGTGATGTTGGAGAGAGTCTTTTTCTTCTGATCATATTTTCAATTTCTTGTTATTTCTTTAGATCAGTGATTCTCCATGAGGTTGGTTCCTTACCACAGAAGGTATTTGTAAATTTGTAGGGGAGATTTTGGTAAACGCATGACGGGAAAGGGTACTCTCCTTTAGGAAAGCTAGACAATTTCCATATGTGAGACGGTCTTACACAACAGATTATCGTAGCTACATCATTACTTCTGAATATTTATGGCAGCACTCATATCAGTGAAAAGACTAGTTATAAATATTATTCAAGCATCAAACTTAATTCTGTTTTACATGTAAATACAAATAATTTTTCATCCATCCTAATATATGCTAAATTTTCTAGAAATGAAACTATACTGTAAATTGAGAGAAGGTTATACTTTATTTTGTTCTAAAAATATTTTGTTTTACTGACCATTGTCCAAGAATTTTTGCCTTTCCAAAAATCATGTCACTGACAGCTGGGCCACTGTTAGTATTTGAGTTGACAATACAGCACACCAATATCAGAGAGCATTTGTACTTTTTACATGTAAGTATGTAACAGAGGAAATTTGAGACTCCTTTAAATAGATTTGAATTAATATATTATCAAGTTAGCATATGTACATGATAAGGGTTATTTTAAAATTTCATATCACTTTGTACATATTTTTATTTTTTAATTGAAGTAAAATATACATAAAATGCGCAAAACTTAAATGTACAATTTGATGAGTTTTGATAAAATATACTTCCATATAACAAATACTGCAGTCAATATATAGAATATTTTCATCATCCCATGTACCCCTGTGCCTCTTTCCAGCAAGTCTCTGCCATATATACGTAACTGTTCTTGATTTCTCTCCACATGGAAGTTTTGCAAAAGCTTAACATAAATGGAATGAATCATGCAGTATACAGTTTGTTGTCTAGTTTGTTTTACTCAATATAGAGTTTATAAGACTGATTAACATTATCTATATCACTAGGTCATTTTTATTTTAATTTTATATAGTTTTTGTGTGAATATCATGCTATAAGTATATCCATTTACGTATTGGCAGACATTTGGATCATTAACAGTGTGTTGCTGTTATGAATAAAGCTGCTGTAGACATTTCTGTAAATGTCTTTTTGTGTACATATATTTTTATTCCTCTTGAGAAATTATGTAAAAGTGGAATTGCTGGATCATAGTTTTCCAAACTTTATAAGAAACTGCCAGTTTTCTAAACAAGTAATATTTAGGTTGTTGAACATCCTTCTCAATATTTGATGTTTCAGTTTTTTAAGATTTTGGCCTTTCTACTGATTGTATTGTGGCATCTCATTTTGGTCTTAATTTTCATTTCCATGATGATAAATGAGCATCTTTTCATGTACTTTGAGCCATTTGTATTTCATCTTTTTCTAATTGTTTTTTAAATGGAATACACTCTTTATTACTGCATTAAAAGAGTTAATATATTCTGGATGCAATTTAATTTAAAGATAATGTACTGAGAATGTTTTCTCCAATTCTGAGGTTTGTCTTTTCATTTTCATATCAGTGACTTTTGATGAGCAGGAGCTTTTTAATTTTAGTGATGTCTAATTTATCAATTAAAAAAATAGTTGGCATTTAATGTGTTATAAGAAATATGTGCCTCTACCCCAAGGTTATGGAGATATTCTCTTATATTTTCTTTTAGAAGTTCTGTTATTTTACCTTTTATGTTTAGATCTATGATTCATAAATGAATTTCAATTTCATTTTGATGTGTGGTATGATGAGGTTCTTTTTTTTCTCACAAGTTCATCTAATTGTTCCTGTGCTTTTTGATGAAGACTTTACTTTTTTTCATTAATTTACTATAGTACCTTTGTTGAAAATCAATTGGGTGAGTAAAGGTGGTATGTTTATGGATTCTATTCTTTCATGTTAACTTATTTGTCCATCCTAATGCAAGTACCACACTGTGTTGTTAACTCATTGATTCTCAGCGGATCATGATTTTGCTTTGCAGGGGACATTTGGCAATGTCTGGAAACATCTTTAGATGTTACAACTGGGAAGGGAGTTTTTATTGTCATCAAGTGTGTAGAGGCTAGGGATACTGCTAAACATCCTATTAATATAGTGCACAGGACAGCCTCCTACAACAAGAATTATCTGGCCTAAAAGGTTGAAAAGCCCTACTGTAAGTAGCTGTATATAAAAAAAATAATAATATAAGCCCTATAGCCTTGTGCATTTTTTCAAAATCACTTTGGATATTCAAGGTCTTTTACATTTTTATTTTATTTTATTTTATTTTTTTGAGACAGAGACTCACTCTTTTGCCCAGGCTAGAGTGAGTGCGGTGGCGTCATCCTAGCTCACAGCAACCTCAAACTCCTGGGCTCAAGCGATCCTTCTGCCTCAGCCTCCCAAGTAGCTGGGACTACAGGCATGTGCCACCATGCCCGGCTAATTTTTTTCTATATATTTTTAGTTGTCCGATTAATTTCTTTCTATTTTTAGTAGAGACGGGGTCTCGCTCTTGCTCAGGCTGGTTTCGAACTCCTGAGCTCAAACAATCTGCCCGCCTCGGCCTCCCAGAGAGCTAGGATTACAGGCGTGAGCCACCGCGCCTGGCCCTACATTTTTATTTAAGTTATAAAATGAACTTGTCAACTGGAGCTTTGATTGTCATTGCATTTAATCTATAGAATAATTTGGTGAGAATTGACATCTTAACAGTTTTTGAGTCTTCTGATTTATTAACATTGATAAATATTCATTTATTTAAGTTTTCTTTTATTTCTCTTCATAATGTTTCTTTTTTTTATTGAGACAGAGTCTGGCTCTGTTGCCCTGGCTACAGTGCCGTGGCGTCAGCCTAGCTCACAGCAACCTCAAACTCCTGGGCTCAAGCGATCCTTCTGCCTCAGCCTCCCAAGTAGCTGGGACTACAGGCATGTGCCACCATGCCCGGCTAATTTTTTTCTATATATTTTTAGTTGTCCGATTAATTTCTTTCTATTTTTAGTAGAGACGGGGTCTCGCTCTTGCTCAGGCTGGTATCGAACTCCTGACCTTGAGCGATCCACCTGCCTCGGCCTCCGAGAGTGCTAGGATTACAGGCATGAGCCACCACGCCCAGCCCATAATGTTTCTTAATTCTTAGTATAATAGTCTTCCAAATATTCTGTTAAATTTATTGATTATTTTATGTATTTTGATGCTATTGTAAATAATCTTAACATTTTGGGGTTTTTTTTGCTATTATACAAAAATAGTTGATCTTTGCATATCTATCTTGTAACCTGTAACTTTACTAAATTTACCTATTCTGTTTTTATAGATTTCTTTGGATTATTATTTTATAATAATGTTGTCTGTAAATGAAGACAAATCCTCCTTTTGCTTTTCCATTTTTATGCCTTTTATTTCTTTCTCCTCTTTTGCTTATTGCCTTACTGGACTGGCTAGGTACTTCAATAAAATATTGTTTAGAAGTGATGAGAACAGACATCCTTGCCACCTTCTCATTCTTTGGAGGAAAGTATTTAGTAATCCTTTGTCAAATTGCGGAATTTTTCTTCTATTCCTGATTTCTGAGAGTTTTTAATCATGAGTGAATGTTGGATTTTGTCAAATGCTTTTTTCTGCATTTTCTAGTACTGAAATAAGAGGATGTTTTTATCTCCTTTATGCTATTAATATGGTGAATTAATTGACCTTTTATATGACCAACCAACTGTGTATGTATTTCTGGGATAAACTCCAGTTGGTCATGACATATAATCCTTCTTATATATCACTGGATTCTTTTTGCTAATATTTTGCTAATGGTTGGTTTGTGTTCATGAAGAATTCTGCTGAATAATTTTATTTCATTATAATATATTTGTCATATTTTGGTATTATTAGGATTATTTGGGTCTGATAAGTAAATTCCTTCCTCATACTGAAAAAGGTTTTGTAAGATTGCATCCTTATAAAGAATTCTTTAAATATTTGGTAGAATTCACCAGTAAAACTATTGGGCTTGGCTTTCTTTGGCAAAAAATAATTTTATTACAAATTCAGTTCCTTTAAGACAGTCTGGAGACAGAATTCCTGGGGGCTGGCAAGTCCAAAATCTGCAAGGCAGGTGTGCAGGCTGGAGACCCAAGGAAGAGTTGATGTTGCAGCTCAAAGCCAATGGCAGTCTGGAAACAGAATTCCTTTTTCTTCAAGGAACCTTAGTCTTTTTCTCTTAAGGCTTTCAACTAATTGGAAGAGACTCATCCACATTATGCAGGGTAGTCTGCTTTACTCAGTCTGTTGATTCAAATGTTAATCACATCTAAAAATTACCTTCACAGAAGCATGGTGTTTGACCAAAAATTGATTACCATGATCTAGCCAAGTTGACACATAAAATTAACTATCGTAGAAGACAATTTAGATTTCCTCTTTATTCTTGTGTGAGTTTTCTTATTATGCATTGTGTTTTTTTCAAGGAATGGGTACTTTTTATGTAAGTTGTAGAATGTTTTTGGCAAAAGAAATGATCATAATATTCCTTTGTAAAATATGTAGCAATATTCCCACTTTCATTCCTGATAGTGGTAATTTGTTTCTTCTCTCTTATTTCTTGATCGTTCTTACTAGGAGTTTATTAATTGTATTAATCTGTTCAAGGTAATTTTTAGCTTTATTATTTTTCTCTATTATTTTTCTATTTTATTGGTTTCTACTCTTAATTATTTAATTCAGTTTACTTTTGGTTTATTTTTCTCTTTTTCTAGCTTCTTGAGGTAAAAATTTAGACCAGTGATTTTTAAACCTTTCTTCTTTTCTAATATAAACAGTTAAAGCTTTAAGTTTCCCTCTAAGCACTGCATTTGCTATATCCCACAAATTTTAACTTATTTTGTTTTCATTTTTATTTACCTTGTGATTTCTTCTTTGATTTAAGTGATATTTAAAAGTGTACTGTATGGTTTCCAAAGTTATTTGGAATTTTTGTATGTCTTATTTATTTCTAATTTAATTCTGTTGTGGTTAGAAAACATATTCTGTAATATTTTAGCTTTATGAAATTTATTGGGGCTTATTTTTTGTCCCAAGATATGTTCTATCCTGGACAGTGTTTCATGTATACTTGAAAAGAATGCATATTCAAATGATATTGAGTGCATTGTTTTATAATGTTGGATGATAATGGTTGATAGTATAGGTCAAATCCATATCTTTATTGTGTGTGTCTGTATGTATATGTGCATGTGTCTACTTGTTTTGTTGCTGGAAAGAGATGTTAAATTCCAACTCTGATTATGGATTTTCCTATTTCTTGTTTAAATTCTAACATTATTTGCCTCATGTGTTTTTAAACTCCATTAATAACAGATTAGTTACATTCATATTTGGGAATATTGTATCTTCCTGATGAATTGACCTTTTGTGTTTATGAAATGTCTTACTTCTCTTGTAATAGATATTATTTTGAAGTGTCCTTTGTCTGATACCAGTATAGCCACAGCAAGTTTTTTATGATTGTTATTTGCATGTTGTGTCTTTTTGTTTTCTTTTCATTTCAACATATCTGCGACTTTAAAGTATGTCTCTTGTGGTCAGGATATAATTAGATGTTTTTTAAAAAAATCAAACTCAGTGATCTCTGTCTTTTAATTGGAATATTGAGACCATTGTACTTAATGTAATTATTCTTTTTATTTATTTATTTTTGTAGATTTGGGGTCTCATTCTGTCACCCAGGCTACAGTGGCTCAATCATAGCTCCCACTGCTACCTCAAACTCCTGGGCTCAAGCAATCTTGCTGCCTCGGCCTCTCAAGTAGCTGGGACTACAGGCGCATGCCACCACACCCGGCTAATTTTAAAATTTCTGTTGTAGAGACAGAGTCTCACTGTGTTGCCAGGCTGGTCTTGAACTCTTGACCTCAAGCGATCCTCCTATCTCAGCCTCCCAAAGTGCTGGGATTACAGATGTGAGCCACTACATCTGGCCTTGAGCCACTACACCTGGCCTTAATGTAATTATTGATGTGGTTAGGTGCAAGTCTGCCATTTTGCTGTTTGTTTTCTATTTTTCTCATTTGTTTTTGTTTGTATTTTTTGTTTTCTGCATTCTTTTTGTTTACTATTATCCCATATGATATGAAAATGTAAAAAACTTTACAAAAATATAATTACCACCCCCAGGTCATTTTCTGTGCTATTGTACCATATATTTTATCTCTACATATTGATAACTTATAAGCCCCACAATTCAGTGTTATTACTTTTCCTTTAAATAAATAGTAGTTTGTGTATACATTTCTCATTTCTAGTTCTATTCATTCATTTCCATAGATCTAAATTTCCATGTGGTAACATTTCTCTTGAACCTGAAGAATTGGGGTTTTTTTTTTTAGCATTTCTTTTTGTGGAAGTCTACTGGCTAAAAGTTCCCTCAGATATCTTTATTTTACCCTCAAAAGAATTTTTAAAGAGTCAAAAGATTTAGAATTTTTGATTGAAAGTATTTTTTCTCTTACTTCTTTTAAGATATTTCATTGTCAACTGACCTCCATTATTTCTGAGAAGACATCACATGTCATTCATTTTGTTCCATAATGTGAACTGAGTCTTGTTTTTTTCTTACTCTTTTATTTAGGTTTTAAGTAGTTTAATTATGATGTATCAAAGTGTCATTTTCTTTGTATTTACTATGTTTAGGGTTCTCTGAGCTTTTGGATTTGTTGACCCAAGTTTTTTTTTATAGAATTTGGGAGATTTTTGGCTATTATATTTTCCAAGTATTTTTCTGCTCCATTCTTTCTTTTCCTGCAACTCTAATTGCATATATACTAGACAATTTCGTATTCATTCACATGTCACAAAGACTCTTCATATTTTACAGTCCCTTATTTTTTTTGTAACTCAATTTGTATTATTTGTTTTGTAATCTGTCTTTAAGTTCACTGAATCTTCTGCATTTTCTAAGATACTCTTATCCAACCTGTGATTTTTTTTTCGTCTTAGATATTATAGCTTTCAGTTCTAGAATTTTTGGTTGGTTTTTAAAAATAGTTTTTATTTTTTTTCTACAAAGATTCCCCATTTGTTCACTCATTATGTCTATCTTTTTCTTTTAAGTTGTTGAATATATTTATAATAGTTGTTTTGGGTTCTTTCCTGCTATTTCCAACATTTGGGTCTTTCCAGGGTCTTGACTATATTTTTTCCTTGAATGTGGGTCACTTTTTACTTCTGTATATGTCTAGTAATTTTTTTTTTATTGTGTGTAGAATGTTGGGCTGATAGGTTTTAGGGGGGTTGGCTCATTTTATCTCCTTTACAAGGTGTTGCGTTTTTTTCTGGTAGGCAGTTAAATTGCTGGTAGATTTTAATTTGCCAACTTTGTTTTTATTCTGTGTTAGGGTAGATCTGTTGTGGCTTTTTGCTTAGTCCTACGGTATAGCCCTTCCTTTAGTGTATGGTCCTTATTCCTAAGTCATGAGCTTACTAGGATCTCAAGTGAATGCCAAAGTTTCTGGATTTGACATCCAATGTGGTTTCTCCACTCTGGACTCTGGCTAGGCTAGAACTCTGATATCATACCACATTGTATGACCTTGGGCATTTTTGCTTATCTCTTTGCCAAACAGCAAAGTCTCTTTCTACTGTGCTTTGCAGGGGCTCAACCTGTGTATGTGCAGCTTAGCCCTTAATCAAGAATCAGGAGTATGGGGGGAAGAAGGGGTGTAAGAGTCCTTTTTTGCATAGATATCCTCTCTCCATTTTCCTGTCTCAAGAATTCCAACTGCTTCAGAAACCCTGAACTCAAATCTTCAGCTCACTAACACCATTGTGCATTGTGCATTGGGTTCCATTATACTGCCCTGTAGTCCTGAACAGCTACACAGGCAGAACGGTAGGGCCAACATAGGGCTTACTTTTAGTGTTTCCCTTCTATCAAGTATCACAGTTTTTACTACCTATTGTCCTGCCCAGTGACTGTAAACAGTTGCCTCATATATCTTTTCCAGTTTTATAGTTGTAGACTGAAGAAGAGTGAGTCTAATAACAGTAAGTCTATCATGGTCAGAAGCCCACTGAACCTATTTACAGTATTCATAATATTTTTTGTGATACAAAGATAAAAATACCTAAATTGTAAATATTACATGTAGAAATTTATTTGGAGTTTGCTAGTTGTTTTGGGGCCTCACTGTGAAACCATTTTCAGAAATAATTTCTTTATAATCTCTTGTATTATTTTTTTGTTTTCCAATCCGTCAGCTATTCCTTGTCACCTATTAAAGGATCTTGTCTCCAAGGCTTTTTTTATATACTTGCCACTGAATTTATGTCTTACCATGTGGTAGAATTAAAATACATGTAGTATGTTGTCTGCTATACTTCATCACTGTCATCTGCCATCTGACAACATAGGAAATTATTTGGCTCCTATACTTATACACAAGATTTAGCTCATTTAAAGAGTGTTGTATTTCTAATTGTTGCTATGTTGATTATTTAATTTGTCTTGACATGTTATGCTACTTCAATCAAGGTGATTTTTCTTTCTTTGTACACATGATAATTTTTATTTTAGTATCTCCATGTACTGCTTATCTTTCCTTTTCCTGTACTGGTGTGGAATGGCTTTTCTTAAATCTACATCTGTTTATTATAAATAAGTAAAAGCATTGACATTTTATTGTGTCATCTTGTGTAGTTTTTTAATTGAAATATGTATTAACTTACTATAAATTACTTTTTTGTATATGTTACAGTTAAGGAATACAGAGATATAGTTTAGATTATATGTATATATAGATTATGTTATTTTAAATTTCTTTCAATATAAGAATAGGAGCATTACAAAAATATTTATGATAAAAAGAAGATATTGGTCTGATAATGTTAAGAAGTATTGCTTTAACACATTGACTGGCATGTGAGTTGTATTTAACTTGGGCTAACTTTGAGGCCAGGGCTGCATGAAACAAAACCCTCCAGTTGATTCATGAAAATCTTACTTGTTGGTGTTCTTATTGTTACAATTAATATTGAAAATTTAATTCTAAAAATATGGATTGCATTGCATATAACTCATGCACAGAAAACAATAAAAAAATAACAAATTAGAAAAGATTGTTCTGTTTTAATAACACACTGTGGTCTCAGGGAAAAAAATTTTTTTTTCTAGTGTGGCAGTCAATGTGTTAAACATATCAAAATATACTCATTTTAATAGTCTGAGTCTGACCAATTCCATATCTGAAATATTTGAGTCTGATTCTACTGGCTTCACAGTACCCTATTTTCTTTTGTCTTTTTTTTTTTTTTTTTTTTTTAGAAAGTCATATTTCTTAAACTTTTATCTGTAGGAATTTTTTGACTCTTGACTAGAAAGTGCTTTTTCTCTGGGAGGATTTGTGTTTACTCTATCATGTGCCTGGAGATACTTGTACCAACTGAGAACCATTTTAAAATAAATTCTCAGCTTGAGCTGTAGCCCCTAAGTGCTGCAACACCATATGGCATCTGGCTTGTGGTTATCAGTTCTCAAGAGGGAGATTTATTTTCTCTTCCTCCCAGCACGAAGTTGGGAGTAGAAAAGTTCTCTCTCTGTCACCTTCTTTGAAGCAACTTTACTTTTCATTTATCTTTACACTGTCAGTATAATTTGGGGCAGGGGTTCCAACTCTCTGTGGGGCAGGGTCTCCTATTAGACTCCTAATTTCGGACAGGTCCTAGGTTTTGTTTCCTGACCCCTCTGCTGCATTGACCACCTTATAAGGGAAAAGCTTAAAGCTGTTGCTGGTGTTCTGTAGATGTCTCCCGAATGAGAGTCTGTTTCAGTGCTCCACTTCTTACCTTCCTAGTTTCCTGCTTTCACTTCATTTTTGGCCTCTACGCATTACTATCTTTCCTGCCTGATCAGCATTTCAAAAGATGTTTTAAAATATTTTATCCAGCATTTTTAGTTGTTTTCAGTGATATGTTCATTCAGAATATTTTATACACTACTTTGAAGGAAATGTAATTCATTGGTTTTCTGGGGGGGGTATGATTTTTGCTTTTTAAAAATTTGTATTTCTGCTACCGTTGGTAAGTACTTTGAAAATACTTGTGCCATTTTTCTTTTTGTGAATTGCCTATTCGTGTCCATTGTCTGTTCTTCTATTGGACTCTGGTGATTTTCCAAAGATTATATGGTATACAGCTTTGGAAAGGGCTGCTTCTCTGCTCTCTGAGTAAATGAATGCCCTAGGAAGATCTGTTTCCTAAGATATGCTTGCCTGACTTTGATACTGGTACTAAGGTTTAATTTTAGTTCCTTAATTCTTTTGTATTCATTTTATGTTCTATCTTAAGCCTCTTACTACCCCTACTTGCTAAATCCACCAACCTATTTTAATACCTCATCTTGTTTGGTCTCTCCATTAGCTACTTTCTTGAACATGAAACTGTATTTTCTATGTTCACTGAGGAATTTCTTACCTTCCTACAACCTCTGACTGTTCCTTCTTAGACTCTTACTGGTTCCTCCACCCCAAAAGTTATTAAATAGTAGTATTCCTGAAAGCTTTGTCTGCAGTACTCTCATTCTTCCCATTTTGCTAGGTGACCTCTGAGCTTTAACTACTGTCTGTTCTTTCAATGATCTCTCCCAAGTCTGTGACTTCAACCCTAGCATCGCTTCAAGTTTCAGACTAGTAGCATCTCCAAAGATGCACATCAACATAGGGTTAACTTAAAATTCTTCCATTATGATTTCCTTGAAAAATCTTTATAGTGCTAACTGAAGTTTAGTAAGACTTGACAAAAGATGACTAGGTAAAGGGAAATTAAACTGTGGGGTAGTTTTGCCTAGAAGTTGAAGCTTCTGCCAATTTTTTTCTATAAGATGAAAGTTTTAAAAATATTAAATTGTGAAATATATTTACTATTCTGCTCAGTAATCTTGGTTGCCATTTTCTTTTCCAAGCCAGCCAACTTGCCTTTCTAAACATGCCTTTCAATTTTCCATTTCTGTCATATTATACTCATGCTATTTATTCACCTGGCATATTATGTTTTCTTTTCCATCTCTGCATCTGTATAAACCTTACTAATTTTTTAATAACTTTTGCTTGTTGTTGCAGCCAGGCCAGCTCCTGTACAAAGTTATTCCTAGTGCTTCCAATAATTGTGACTATGTCTTCTTTTGAAAAGATGTAATAACACTTTCTACCTTACAGCATTTATCAAAGTCTGCATTTGATTAGCCATTAATGTACCAGGAAGTAAAGTCATCACCATTTACCATCTGAGTCCAATGGACTCTTTTAAAATAGATTTTACAGTAATATTACAAAGAATTTACAAATATATAAATAAAGGGATGGTTTAGAAAAACTGCATTAGAAATCAGTAAGAATTTAAATGTAACAACCTCAAAATTTAATTTTATATTTTTCTGGTGTAAAGATATACATATCCAAAATGGGCAACATCTTTTGAATGTAAGTGGCTTTGAATAGATGATCCTGGAACATGCCTATTTTGTAAATTCTGATCCAGATTTAAAATACATTTCAAGAGGTTCCAGCTTATTATTTTTGGTTGTTCTTGCAATACTTTTGAAAGTTTTCATGGCTTATAATTTCATCAAAGAGAGGTGGTCATTTTCTCTAGCCTATAATTACAAAACATTTTCATTTTTAGACATTGATTAGAATATCATTTCAGTGGATTTTTCATTTGTATGCTAGTTCCTTTCAGTCAGTGCCTTCAGCATTTGTCTACTTATGAACAATATCATGTAAATTTCCTAGTACAAACCTCATAAAAGGTGAAATACTGTCATACGTTCCTTTAGCAAAAATTTTTTGTCCAAAAATATTGCATGGTGACATCCTCCCTGTAGAATAACTGGGTAACAAAAGCCCTTTTTGTTCTTAGTTATAGATTGTTCACTTATTGATTCTTGAGTTTGAGAGTATTTATCAAGGATATTGTCTTATATAAAGACTCATGCTCTGATATTTAGCTTATACAATTTTATCATTCTCACTAGAGTCTGGAGTGCTGCTGTCTGTATTTTTGTATTTGTACCCTTATTTATCTAACAATTGCAAAAATCTTCTGTCAATTTTCTTCTCCTTGCCATTATGAACAGAAATGAAAAATTCTTAATTCTTAACTGTTCAATGAAAGGTTAAAAAGAAAAAAGGCCATAAAAAATGCTGTCTCTCAATATCTTTGGTATGTTCTTAGAAAATCAGGCAATTCTTTGAGCAATTCAATAAGAAGACTGAAGGGTGATGAAATAGTAATTACCTCTATCTAGGTGATTATATAATTTTTCTTATTATTCTAATCTCCTTTTATTATTATATCATTTTCTTATTATTTTAGTCATATTCCAATTATATAAGAATTTTATTTGTAATATATCTTAATATGAAATATAATAAATATAATTATAAAGATAGTTATATTCTTATTATTTTAATCTCCTTTTATCATAGTTGGAAATAATTCTCAGGATTATGAAAAAGCAAAATATTTCAGGATATAGGAAAAATAAAATCACTGAGAAGAAATCAAAAAAAGCTGAAATTGAGCCCAATAACCCTGAGGGTTAAAGTTGTGCATTTATCTTAACTTCTTTCTAGAGTCTGTGTGCTTAAAAGAGTAAGATCTCCATAATGATTTTTGCATCTCGTGCAGTGGCTTCTGTGGTGCACATTTACTGTTTGTTAAAGGATAATTTTCAGAGACGGTAACATCATGATTCTTACGCAGATATAAAATGAACAAGTGTTAAAGATTTTATTTAACTCAATTGAGTGAGAGAACCAGGCAGATGTTATAACTGGTTCAAAGGAAAATCCAAAGAACAGACATGTTATGGATTAGGAATTTTGACATGAATATGCAAATAGAGGCAAAACTAGCTTCTTCCCCAGTGGGAAAGGGAAGTCAGTTGAACCTCTACCTGCCAGGATAGGATTTGCCTCTTTGTAGAGAAAAATAACTTTGCACTGCTATCAGTTACCAGCCATGAAAAGAGTTATAAAATAGCCCTCCTAGAATCAGAAATAGATAATCCAGAAACTGTTCTCTAGATCTAGACCTGCAGTCCCCAACCCAGGTCGCAGATGGGTACCGTCTATGGCCTTTTAGGAACCAGACTGCACAACAGGATATGAGCAGTGGGCCAGTGAGAAAAGCTTCATCTGTATTTACAGCTGCTCCCCATTGCTCACATCACCTCATAAGCTCCACCTCCTGTCAGATCAGCCGCAGCATTAGATTCTCATAGGAGTGCAAACCCTACTGTAAACTGCACATGCGAGGGATCTGGGTTGCGTGTTCCTTAGGAAAATCCAATGCCTGATCTGAGGTGGAGCTGAGGCGGTGATGCTAGCGCTGGGGAGCGGCTGCAAATACAGTTTGTCATTAGCAGAGAGGTTGGTTTGCGTAATAACTGTAACCCACCAGTCCCGGGTGCCAAAAAGGTTGGGGACCACTGATCTAGACAATACATGGTTTTCCACTGAAGCACAACTTTCTCCCTGCACATACGCTGCATTAAGTCAAGTTTTAAAAGTCTAATATATAAAGAGAACTTGATATTCAGTGTGATAAATAAATAGGACCTTGCCATTTGCAGCTATCATGTTTTTAAATCGTTTAGTTTTCTGAAATACATTTTTTGAGTAAAATGCTCAAGTATTGTCCAAATAAGTTTACCTCCTTTTACCATACTTTTCAGAGTATTTTTCAAGATCTTTTAAAAGAATAACATAGAAAAAATATTCAGTGGCTTTATTTCTTTTTTCCCACCAAGAGAATAAGTCCAGTTCTTCATGTAAACTTCCTCCAGCCAAATCCAGAAGGTGACCAAAGGACATAAGAACTCATCATTCGTATACTTAAGGAATTGTCCTTATAACAAAGCCATTTTTTTGGCTTATAGAATATGTACAGATAAACCTGTTAACATATAGAATCTAACCCTAATCCTACCTCTGTCTTAGCTTGACAGCTGTCTTTTTTTATATCAGTGGCCATATGTTCACAGGGTCACAGCCTTAAAATGTTCAAATAGAGAGACAAGATTCCTTAAGGGATCAGTGATCAGGGAAAAGATCTGCAGGATGTCTTAGCAGCTTGACTGTCAAGCTTTAATCACATAAAAAGATTTATGACATGAAAAGCACCCTCAGACAGTCAGAAGGAAGAAAGGAAGTAGCCATGAGGCCAAGAGTACCTTACATGATATCTTAAGTTCTAATTTTCAAGATAAAACATACAGAAAGGAGGTAATATCACAGTTTATGGAGGTTATCTGAACATGGTAGCAATTTTCCTTGTTCAATTTTCATCTACCTACCTACTTACCTATCTACATGTTGAACAGTTTAAGAACTGCTGATTCTTGACAAAGGGCAATCTATAGTCAGTCACAGGAAGACCGATTGGACTAGAGGGAGAAATGGACAGAGGTCATTTAGTTCTCATTTATACTTCATCGTTTTCCTCAGCAGTAGCTGGTGCTGGAATGGGAGATCAAACTTATTGATCATTAGAAGCCTTTCCTTAGTGACTTCAGCAAAGTAGTTTTAACTCCTTCTGATTCCTGTGTAGCTATCAAGACAGGAGATGGTTTGGCACAATCTTCTCTTGTCCCTTGCACATGAATTAGTCCTGATTACACCAGGTAACATGCTCTAAAATAGCTGGTCCTCTATAAATATTCATATAAATATTATCAAAATGAAAAGTTTATGAATATTTCTTATGAGCTCAGTAATATAGTAATAATTCAGTGCTAGTAATTCAGTAATACTAGCAATAGGGAGGTGTTTTAACAGTCTACCTTCATAAAAATTCAGATACTACCAACATTATTACTTGTATCAAAGGTAACTCAGTCATGGTAACTTCAAAGCTTTGAATAACCCAGCAGATATTCACTTGGCTAAAACTAGAATAACATCTTTTAATCTAGCCCCCTTTTTGGCCCTGGCTTGCAAACAACCAGTATAAATCTGGAACGTTATCTAACCTTCTGTCTGGTTCATCAGTCATGCCACCAGAATTGATTCGTGACCTCTGTGTATCTTTCCTTCCTTTGGAATGTGTAATGTTCCGTCTTCTTTCTGTGTTTTAATGGGGAAGTGTATGTGATAAAATATGAGCTAGTCACTATTTTGCAGTTCTTATTTTGTATACCAAAGGTATTTTTCAAGGTACTTTTAATATGATATTTAAATTCTTTTATATATTGTTTGGATGTTTACATCTACTTCTATAGATAATAAATTATTGCTTCATTTATCAAGTAATCATGATAAAATTCCTCTTTAAAAATTTCTTGTGCTTTGGTCAAATGTAAAAAATTTTTCAATGTATATGTTGGAGAAACGTGACTTTAGAATGACTTGTGAAATAATGCTATAGATAAAAATGTTGGTAGTTTGCAGAACTAAAGCCTAAAAGAAGTTATGTGATGAGCAAGACAAAAACATTTATAAAAGTTGACACAAAGCACTAGTAGAATTGCCTTTCTTCAGACGAAGCCAATGCTTAACTTATAGCAGATATCATACCTCTGACATTGGTAAATTTGAAATGGTCTGTAAAAAGCAAGCAGCCCTGGTAATTTTAGGTTTTCAGCAAGGCTGCTGTAATAGTTAAATAACAAACATTTTCACACTGCGTATTATGATCTGATTCTTCTTTCTAAATGAATATCTAATTTTAACCATTTCAAGATAAGTTAAATATTGAATACCTTTTATTTCTTTCATAATTCATAGTAGTACTAACCTTCTAAAATACTTTATACCTGAAGGTCGGTATGACCAAATATGGTAGATAAGCTGACCTTGCTTTCAACACGGATGAATTTTTTTGTTGCTGTTTTGTTTTTCAGTACAGGGCCTCTCTCTGTCATCTAGGGTAGAGTGCAGTGGCATCATCATAGCTCACTGCAACCTCAAACTCCTGGGCTCAAGCAATCCTCCTGCTTCAGTCTCCTGAGTAGCTGGGATTATAGGCACGTGCTGCCATGCCCAGCTAACTTTTTCTATTTTTTTAGTAAAGACAGAGTCTTGCCCAGAGACTAGCCCAGGCTAGTCTTGAACTCTTAAGCTCAAGCAGTCCTCCCGCCTCAGACTCCCAGAGTGCTAGGATTATAGGCCTAAGCCACCATGCCCAGCCTGAATTTAAATCTGTGATTTGGATAGTTACAACACTGCTGCTGCAAAAATGCACGTGGTTGTGTGTGTGTGTGTGTGTGTGTGTGTGTGTGTGTGTGTTGCTCCTGATCTGGACACTCCTCCTTAGTTGTCTTAGGTTCTGAAAGCTGCACTGGCAGAGCACCCACTGCATGTGGGATTGGATCCTATTTCATAACAAACTGCTTTTACTCCCAAGAAATTGGAAAGCATTAGGTTATCTCTGTTTGAGTACATCTTTCTCTTTGTTTTTCCAACTTTTCCATTAGCCAGAACAGATTATCTGTCTGGGATGTTGTTTGTCACCTAAAAGAGGGATAACATTTCTATTCAAATTTTAACTTATGATTTAGAATTGATTATTTTCTTCCTTCTCAAGTTACAGTACAAAGTAGAAAACTTTCAGCAAATGATTGTTTTTCCATGGATTTGCTGCAGAACATATTAAGTACTTTTAAACATAATGGAGTAAAATACAAAAATGTCTGGTTTGTAAGCATCCCTGATTAAAGTGCCCTTGCATGAAAAATGCTCCCTTTGTCCCCATGGCTCCAATGAGTTCTCTCCCATTCCATGTCCTCTTCTCTTTTAAAACTGCCACATGTTCCATCCCTACTGCCCAGTGACCTGCATTGTCATTCATTACACACTGGTCCCCTACATTTTTCATCTTATCTCGTTTTTATAAGATGATGAAAGGTTTGTGAACAGAGCTATTACTGTATTTTACTGGCTTTCAAGATACTTTGGTGCATTTTACCTGGTGTTACGAGATAGTCCCTGGCATTAATCAGAGAAAGTGTCCAAAAGCTAATAAACCTAAGACAATCCAAAAAGCAGTCAGGAGAAAACATCAATGAGATAAAATAAATAAATCATACCGTCCAGCTAATTATTAAGACACCTTTCATTGGCATCTAGTACAAAGTTGTGCATACAGTAGATATTCTTAAGTACCTGTTTTTCTGTTTGTTTTTCATATGATTTTATGAAAATGATTCATGGGTATTACAAGCAGTTGAATCCACTAACAGACACAGTATCTAGATGATTTCTCATTATATAATCAGATGATAAAAGAGGTTAGAACAGTAGTTGGTAATTTAAAAATACCTTTCGAACTCAATATAAACTCCAAATCAGTTTAGTGGGTCTGAAAACTGAGGTTTGGGGGAGACATAGAGTATCGATTTCCACTGCCAGCAGTTTTAGAGTTTTGAATTCTGTGCCACCACAGACTTATCCTTGCTTATGACTGTCTTGAACTAGGCAACACAGAACATTCAAACACCTACCATTTATTATGCACCAGAAGGAACTGAATGGCAATTGTTCTGACTAAATTTTGCTTTTTATTTAATAATATTGAGAACCTACCCATAGGGTGGTCTAATTAAACAGCCTTTAAAATTATCAGTTATTGACTTCTTTTTCTTAAGTATGGAAAACAGAGTAAGCAGTAGTTACTTTATCAATGGTAGGCAACATGTAGTTTAAATATTAGTTAGGATTTTTAAAAATTACTTGGCTGTTATAAATGGGAGCTAAGCAGTGGGTATGCATGGTCATGCAGAGTGACTTAATGGACATTGGAGACTCAGAAGGGGGAGGGTGGGATGAAAAATTACCTATTGGGTACAGTGTACACTATTCAGGTGATGAGTGTATTAAAAGCCTAGACTTCTCCACTATGCAGTTTAGCCCTGTAACAAAAAAACACTTGTACCCCCTAAATCTATTTGAATAAAGAAAAAATAATACCAAAAAAAGAAAAAGAAAGGTAATTCAACCAACAATAAAAAAAATTACATGACTAATCATTTTTGTGAAAAGCAGAGATCTTATTGTGTTTACACCCATAAGAAAGTAGTTTTCTGTTTAAAAGACAACAATCTGGCCATTAGGAGAAATGTTTACAAGAGCATATTCACACTAAAAAAATTTATATGCTTTTCAAAATTATTTTAGATGAAGACAACAGAAGATGGAGAATTAGAAGAGTTATTATGGGAAATAAGTAAATGTTAATTGGTAACGATGGTGAAGTTTAGAGAAAGTAGCAACTCAGTAAAGAGCTGTACATTATTGTCCATTTTGATAACACAGGTACCTACACATGTTCTTGATTGATAAACTAAAAATTGTACAGAGAAACCACTTCTGAAGTTAAACTCAGTAGGCTTTTGCAATGTATATCTTCCCAAATAAGCAGGGATCATTGTTTCAAGGATCAATTTTTAGTTCCCAGTAAGGAAATAAGAGACATACATACACTATTTTTTTCTTCCTTTCATCTTTCCTCCCTCCCTCCTTTTCCTCTTTCCATCCCCGTCTCTTTTCATTTCTGAGGTTTCAGTGACCTGTTGAGAACAGCATTTTGAGAGATTTATTCTGTTTTGAACCACATTCCTTGTAGTTGGGATTACAGAGTGATCCCTTGGTAAGATTGTCAGTGCAACACTTGGGTTCATATACAACTGTGGTTCTCAAGTAGCTGCACACTACTGTCTCCTAGGAAGCTTTTGAAACGTACTGATGCCTGGATGGAAAACATTATGTTAGGTGAAATAAGCCAGGCACAGAAAGACAAATCTCTCATGTTCCCACTTATATGTGGGAGCTAAATATTAAAATAATTGCTCTCATGGAGACAGAGAGTAGAATGATGGTTCCAAGAGGCTGGGAAGGGTAGCACTTAGGGGAGAATAAAGTGGTTAATGGGTGCAAAAATACCATTAGAATGAACAATATTTAATAGCACAAAGTGACTGTAGTCAACAATAAGTTATGGTATACTTTACAATAACTAAAAGAGTAGAATTGGAATGTTCCTAACACAAAGAAATGATAAATGCTTGAGGTGACGGATACTCCAGTTACTCAGATTTGATTATTACACATTGTATGCATGTATCAAAATATCACATGTACCCTATAAATATATGCAACTATTATGTACCCATAATAATTAAAAATTTCTCTAAAAAGTACGGGTGCCTGGGGCTTCACTCTCAAAGATTCTGATTTAGTCTGGAGTAGGACCCAGGCGTTAGTTTTCTGTTTTTTGTTTTTTTAATCAAAGCTAGTTTTATGTTTCACATCCTATTGCATCCTGTTTCCAAGCACACAGTAGCAAAACAAAAATAACAACAACAAAAACCCTTAAATGTGCCTATTTCAAGGAAACAGTCTCTTCAGGTACACAGGTAGTCCTTTTAGGATTTCGGTCCTGACAGCTCAGGATTCTCCTGTGCACCTTTTACTCACCCTTCTCCCTGGAGTAATTGAAGTTCCCAGAGGCTCACCCTGGCCATAGGGTAAGGGTAGCTGTTGTGCCTCCAGTACCTGTGCTGTGTTGGGTGTTCTCTCTGGCCCCTGGGGAGATGTCCTCATCCTGTTTGATCCCTGCAAGCCCTGTGTTGAAGCAGGCACAGGTGTGACCGCTCTTGTGTGGTCCTGTCCAGCATCATGCTCATCTCTACACTACAAATCCTTGTGTCCCCACTGTAGCCTCCAGGCTCAAGTGACCCATCTGTGGCTTCCTTATTCTCATAGGAGGCCTCCACTTAGTTGGTAAGGTTTCTCAGCACTTTTGCAACCCCACTAGAGACCTAGGAATTCTTGGCTGCCTTGTTTCTGCTGTATTAGCTGAGTTTTTCATACCCAAGGAAGCCTTTTATGTATTGAAAGAAATTCCCACATTCACTTGTATTTTGGTAAATAATTGTTAATACCAAATCCTAAAAGTCAATTTGTAAAATTTATTTTCCTTGTAAATCTGGTCATTTTTCACAAAATAAGAATAATTACTTTCACTTATTTAATTAATTAATTCATAAGTTTAACCAATTGAATTTTCTTTTTTTATTTTTCTTTTTTCTTTTTTTATTTTCAGACTATGACATGGGTACAAATGCTTTGGTTACATGGATTGCTTTTGTACTGCTTGAGTCAAAGTTACAAGTGTCCATCACTCAGATAGTGTACATTGTACCTGTTAGGTGTGATTTCACCCATCCCCTTCTCTCCTCTCCCTCCTGCATGATTTCCATTGAGTTTTACTTCCTGTCAGTGCACATGGGTGCTGATCAGTTAGTTCCAATTTAATAGTGAGTACATGTGGTGTTTGTTTTTCCATTCTTGCAATACTTCACTTAGGAGGAAGGTCTCCAGTTCCACCCATATCGTTGTAAAAGGTATTAATTCATTTTTTATGGCTGAGTAGTACTCCATGGTGTACATATGCCACATTTTATTAATCCACTCATGTATTGATGGGCACTTGGGTTGATTCCACTTCTTTGCAATCATGAATTGTGCTGCAATAAACATTCTAGTCCAAGTGTCTTTTTGATAAAATGATTTTTTTTCTTTTGGGTAAATACCCAGTAGTGGGACCCAGTAGCTGGGTCAAATGATACGTCTACTTTTAGTTCTTTGAGGAATCTCCATACTATTTTCCATAAAGGTTGCACTAGTTTGCAGTCCCACCAACAGCATGTAAGTGTTCCTTTCTCTCTGCATCCATACTAGCATCTATCGTTTTGGGACTTTTTGATAAAAACCATTCTCACTGGAGTTAGGCGATACACATTGTGGTTTTGATTTGCATTTCTCTGATGATTAGTGATGTTGAGCATTTTTTCATGTTTATTGGCCATTAGTCTGTCTTGTTTTAAAAAGCTTCTTCTCATGTCTTTTGCCCACTTTTTAATGGCGTTGTTTGATTTTTTTCTTGCTGATTTGCCTGAGTTCTTTGTAGATTCTGGTTGTTAGCCCTTTTTTGGATATACAGCATGCGAGTATTTTCTCCCATTCTGTGGGTTGTCTCTTTGCTCTGTTGATTGTTTTCTTGGCTGCGTATATCTTTTCATTAATAATTTAATCAAGTCCCACTTATTTATTTTTGTTGTTGCTGTGATTGCCCTTGGGGTCTTCTTCATAAATTCTTTGCCTAGGCCATATCTAGAAGAATTTTTCCTTTATTTTCTTCTAGAATTCTTATGGTTTCATGTCTTAAATTGAAGTCTGTTATCCATCTTGAATAAATTTTTGTGAGTGGTGAGAGATATGGATCCTATTTCAATCTTCTACATGTGATTGTCTAATTTTCCCAGCACCTTTTATTGAATAGGGATTCTTTTCTCCAGTGTATATTGCTGTCTACTTTGTCAAAGATCAGATGGCAATATGTATATGGTTTTATATCTTGGTTCTCTGTTCTGTTCCATTGGTCTGTCTCTATTTTTGTGTAGTACCATGCTGTTTTGGTTACTATAGCCTTGTAGTATAGCTTAAAGTCTGGTAAAGTGGTGCCTCCAGATTTGTTCCTTTGCTTAAGGTTGCTTTGGCTATTCAGGCTCTTTTCTGGCTCCAAATGAAGCATAGAATTATTTTTTTCTAGATCTGTGGGAAAAATAGACTTCCAAAATAATTCCAGAACCATTGATTTATAGGCTCTCTGTCTCTCTGTCACATGACTAACAGTAATAATGAAGGTCAAATTACAAAATGAAAATGGAATTTTATCATTATAATTGGTCTTTTTTTTTTTTAATTACACAAATATCAATTATTTCTTGCTATTTAAAAAAGAAACTATACAAAAATGTATGGAGTAAAAATGAAATGCCTCTTCTTACTAACTCTACTCTCCTCCACAGATGTAACTAGTCTTAATTTGTTAATTTACTGTTTATCCTTCCAATGGTTTTTCTATGCATTTAAAAATGCATGCAATGACTTATAGTCATGGATAGTATCTTGGAAACATATATGTGATTATACTATATGTATGTATCATACTGTGGATTGTTTTTTTTACTTAACAATTTGTCTTAGAGATCTTTCCGTGTTAATACGTATAGATCTACCTCAGCTAGACTAGTGAAGATCTATCTTAGCTTTTAAAAAATTCTTTTACTTAATTCTTTTTAATATCTGCAAAGTGTTTCTTGGTATATGTGGGTTTTGTTTTTCATTTTAACATTTATAGCTTAGTGGTAAAGAGCATGGATTCTGTAGCTAGACTGCCTGGGTTTGGTTATAAGTATTTATTGTGATTGTTATTATTATTATTATTATTAAATGTTTCTAGCTTTTTACCAATATGTACAATGCTTAATCAATATTTTAGTGCCCAAATCATTACGCTTATCAGTAAATATTCCTATAGGGCAGACAGATTCCTAGAGTGAGAGTTGCTGGGTCAGAGGTTATGCATATTAATATTTTGAAATATGCTGTCAAATTGTCCTCCAGGAGAGGCAGTTTCAATTTATATTCACTCTAACCAATAGAATGTGATTGCAATATTTCAAGGCCTAAATAAATCATTCATATCACAGTTTGATTTTACGGGCTAAAATGTCAGTCTTCTTTCTTTTGGCTAGAATTTTATTGAGTCAGTTTGATAGCACTGATTATATAGCATGTCAACCTAAAGTTCCAATTTACGGTCTTAAAGATCTGATTAAAGAGAATGGAAAAATTATTCACAAATTTTTGTAGATAAATTTTTTCAACATACCAAATACGGAAGGGATAGACAGAAAACCTGGACTTGGCAGTGAAAAAAATCTAGACTGGACTAGTCCCAACTTTTAAGTTTTTTAAATTGAGATAGCTCAAAGAAAGAAGCTGACCTCCCCAGTAACCCAAATCTCAAGAAATATGTACTTCAAATCATGTGTACATGTGTTGATGTTTTAAATTCAAGTTCCTTATATTTTTTAGGCTTATATGTAATAAAATTACATCGATCTTATTGGGTGTAACATTTTTATATAATAAAAATGGAAGTGAAACCTAACTGTTTTCAGTTAAAATTTCCTTCTAGGTAAACTCTCTGAGTCTTAATTTCATCAATATAATGCAGATAAACTTTTTAAAAGAACATAAGTCACAATCAACCAGTATTTTTGAAAATTCAGTTTGTTTACCACTGTACTTAGAATATATAAATATTAACTTTATTAAAATGTTTTAATTGTTTAATTGGCTTGCGGTCTTAGGAATTTGGATATAAGAAGAATGAAATAACAGAAACAGAGATTCATTGAAGTATATAGGTTGCTTTGATAGAGGTCAGAAGACATGTGCACTGTTAATGTGATTTTCTAGTTCTGTGATTCCTCAAAGTTCCTAACTCTCCTCTTGGTATTTTGGGGCAGATCCTGTAGAGTGAATAAACTATATTCAGGTGTATATTTAGGTTAGAATCAATCAATACAAAATGGGCCTTCTTCTGCAAGATTGGTCTTAGAATCTGTCTCTCTTACCCTCAGAAGGTATAAGGTGGGCAGATTGCTCCCATCCAAAGCACTCTGGATCCTTTGATTTGAGCTCTCTTGGATTCTCTCATAATATCTCTGCCCTGCCATCTCCTCCCCACCACCTGGCTGGGATCCAACACCCCCATGTATCGGGTTGATTGACACAATCTAATTAGATAACAAGTGTTCAGACATAATAGAATCAAAAGCGATAGAGTTGTGGAATGTTATATTAGTATAATTTCTGGATTTTAGTTGAACTGTACCAAGGTTGAAAATGATAAATAATTTCTTCAGAGAGTCAATTACCTTTTCTCCAGTTTAGTTCCTGAAATTCTTTCCAATCTGTGACTTTTCTTTAGCTCCTCTGACCTCTCATTTAGAAACTTTATTAATCCTTTTCTAATCTTTCTTTTCCAGGGATTTTTATGTACTCCTTCTATAGAAAAAGAGTACCTTCTTCCTGCCCAAAGGTTGCACTTCTTTTTCTGCTCTATTCTTTCTCCCTGGTACTGCTTTATTTGCTATTCTTTCAACATTTTCTTCTTCCTGAGAAACTTCTGAATCACTGTATCATTATCCTTAATGCCCCCATCAGACCCTCAGAATATGGATTTAAGTTTCCATATAAATTCTTACTAAGTTAAAACTTTCAAATACTGAGAAGCATCCTAAGTTATATTTTTTTTCCTTTACACTTTTAGACAGGCAAATCTGGCTCTCTAACTGTAGTATCACCCCTCTTCCTAATTTTTTTTAAATCACTTTAGGGATCAAGGGGGAATATGTAATTGATAAATTTTTCATTTAAGCCATTGGAGGAGTATTTTAAAATTAACATCTATGTTTTTAACCTAGTTATCCTCAGTTGAGTTCAGTTCTAACCATTATTATTGGTGTGATTTGAAAATATAATTTGCTTATTCAGTTGTTTGGACTGAAAAATGAGAAATTTTCTAACGGTCATAGCAGATCTAAATTCTGATTTCTGATTCAGATTTTTTTTTATGGAATTCTCAGAAATTTGGATGTGTTTTGATTAACTTGTTAAGTAATATAGGTATTTGGTCTTGATGTATAAAAACTCACACAATTATTTCAGAATATAGTTAAATAGTTCTAAAGGCCTAAAACATTTGTTTTTATTTATTTCGCTGTCTTAGGTACCTCTCTTCTATCTATTGTTGACAATTTCCTTTCATTTAAAAATTTTAATCTTATTTTAATAGTCTTAAAAAATTAACTCCAATTTGATTATCAACCTTCCATCTTCAAAAGCTTCTTAATTAAGAAGTAATACCTGTAGAATGCACTAGCTCATTAGAATTAAAGTATTTATAAAGTAATTTTATGAAGAACTTGATAACATTCTAAGATTAAGCTGAACATTTTTATTTATCTTATCTTTATGTTTAATATGTGAAAAAATATCCTTTGTGCCATTGGTTCAGTATTTTATAAAATAACGTGATTTTATTTTTATGTTGCGCTATGGGAATACTTAACAAAGTATGATTATAGTTTTCTTTATATAGTCTTGCTTGTGAGACTGTCATATTTCTTAAGCATGTAGCCACACATGGGCACACATGCCATTTTTATGCTCACATTACAATGTGAGCATAAATTCATTCAAACTAACAAAAGCAAACTGATTTGGAGAAGTGTGGAGGGTGAACAAAGGGCACTAGAGCCGTGTATAGCTTGTATGGAGTTTGTGGTTGTGGTATCATTTGCGAGCTGAAAGGTAGCTGAGCATTTCCATTTTGCTGTCAGTCCCTTGGGAAGGAAGGGGTTTCATAATGGGATGTGATCTGCACTCTTTGTAAGAGTGATTGACATTGAATGATTAAATAGAAGAAGAGAATAAATATCGCTCCTCCTCCTTTTAAGGCTAAGCACATATACACTGAATGCAAATCTTTTCAGCATGGAAGGTAGTCTTGCCTAATGATAGCACATATCGGAAAAGCAGCATAGGGGAGAGATAAATTATGCAGATCAAAATGCAAGGAAACCAAACCAAAATTATATAGCATCCTTAAAAATAACTTTTATAACCCAAATGTGATGGTAAATGCACATATAGAATGTGATCAAAGATCCCTTTTGTGAAAGTAGAATCCTGATATCAGGTCTTTGGTCAATGAGTGGGCAAAATGGTTCCCTGAATTGGATAACGCAGCACACACCAGTGACTGATGAAATTGATGTGTCCGAGGGAGAGCCGGCTCTATTACTGAAGCCTTTAACCTATTTTCTCTCTCTCCGAAAATGAGCTCCTGAGTGGATGTTATCCTCAAGGAAGTGAATTTAATTCAAAAGAAGATGTTTTATAGATGGGCAAATTTAATTTAAGAATTCACTTATCCATTATAGAGGAAAACTATGTAGGAAAACATTATTATAAGTAATGTGGTTATATTTTTCAAAGATGCCATTTTTGAGTGTGTTATTTTGAGGACATGAATTTCAAGCGTTAGTAATTTCTATTGTTATTTAATTTTGCACTATCTCTTAGAACATATGAGTGAAACAATATTGAATGTACATTGTAATGTTTTGTTATATTAAGATATTTAATTGTACAATAAATAATTCAATTAGAACACATGATTTCTTAGGTTTTCTGTTTAATTTTTGAAAATATAATCCAGTCTATCCTAAGATAAATACTTACTAATTATAGTAAAGAATAAAAGCCCATCTTGTGAATTCATTGTTATAAAAACTATAAGGCAATATTGATAAGCAGGCAGTAGTTACCCTGAATATAAGTTATCCCAGAAGATAAAATAGTAAGTATCCCATATATACTGTTTAGCAGGTTAGGAGTAGATTAGTACTTTGTCTTTGAAATATAAGGTAGCATAAATTATTAAGCATGATATTCTCTCATACACATACAAATATAATTCATTATAATTAACTTTTGTTGTCATTATGGCCTTAATTTTCTCACAGTTACCACATATTTTGCTGTTGTTTTTTAAAAACAATGTGACCTATTGTTATTTGTGCTTCATAATGAGAATTGTGGAGTCATAAATGTATTTGGAAAATAAATTTAAAATAGAAAACTCTTAAAATATTTCATTTGGAGACAAATCAATAAGTTCTGTATTTGACAATCAGATAAAAAAACCTTTATAAATATAAATTTTTCTTACTTTCTTCCACTTCCAGTCATTTGTTGTTTTTAATACAAAATTTTAAAAGAAAGAAAATCTGATTGAAGTTGAGCAAATTATCTTCCAAATAATTTCCTTGCTCAGCTTTTCCTTGATAAGTTGAATTTTCAGACATCTAGTACAAAGCCATGTCCCCAGAGTGCATTCAAATATTAATTAAGGGTGGATTTATGTTTATTTCCATTTAGGAGAAATCACCCTAAAGGAAAACTAATTTCTTACAGAAAGAAAAGAAAGTAAATTTTTCCTATTACTGAACTAATCTTTATCAATCCGATCTAAATATTTAGAAGCTTGCTTTTTCTGAAGCACTGTCCGAGTCAGACACTCACTGTATTGCTCTAAAATTACTTGGTAATTTGTCAGATATCATTCTGACTTTCTGACTAAACATCTGAGTTTCTTATGTATCAAATTTCAGTGCACTACTCAATTTTGTACAAATGGAAAAATTCTTCCAGTTCAGCTGGTTTCCATAATCAAAATAATTAATGCTCAAAAAAATGTTAACCTCATAAAATTTAATTTGGTCTATAATTTTCCCAATTGCTGAGTAAACTGCTATTTCACATCATGTCAGCAGCTGTATTTTTAAATGCTTGTTTTTAAAACTAGCTCGTTGGTTTTTGTTGAATATTCGCTGCCCTCTAGTGGGCTAAACTGTTCTTGTAAAATAAACGAACCGTGTCAAATTTAAATGAGTCATTTTTGTATGGAAGTGATTAAATATTCTTTCATGTTTTAGTACTCTTGTTTTTCACTGGCTATTATGTTTAGTACAACTAATTTTATAACTTTGCTAGAGCACTTTGGGATGATAGACTTTCAAGCAACCGGTATAACCAATATAAATAACAATAAATGCTTTTAAGAAGGCACATTAGGCCGGCAGGGTGGTTCATGCCTGTAATCCTAGCACTTTGGGAGACTGAGGCGGGAGGATTGTTTGAGGCCAGGAGTTCAAGACCATCCTGAGCAAGAGTGACACCCTGAGACCCTGTCTCTCCAAAAACAGAAAAATTAGCTGCAAGTATGGCACGCACCTACAGTCTCAGCTATTCGGGAAGCTGAGGCAGGAGGATCGCTTGAGCCCAGGAGTTTGAGGTTGCTGTGAACTATGATGACACCACTGCACTCTGGCCCAGGCGACAGAGCTAGACCCTGTCTCAAAAAAAATAAATAAATAAAAATAAAAAGTACGTTAAAATAAGCTGATCTCATTGACAGTTGTATATTTTAGTATTTTAAAAAATATATCATGTGTTTTATGAAACATGCTACCTAATTCTAAGTTGTTTTCATCATTCTTTCTCGCAGATGCTACAACTGTGGTGGCCTTGATCATCATGCTAAGGAATGCAGTCTACCTCCTCAGCCAAAGAAGTGCCATTACTGTCAGAGCATCATGCACATGGTGGCAAACTGCCCCCATAAAACTGTTGCACAGCCGCCCGCCATTTCTCAGGGAAGACAGGAAGCAGAATCCCAGCCATGCACTTCGACTTTCCCTCGGGAGGTGGGAGGCGGGCATGGCTGTGCGTCACCACTGTTTCCTCAGGAGGCTAGGGCAGAGATCTCAGAACGGTCAGGCAGGTCACCTCAAGAAGCTTCCTCCTCCAAGTCGTCTGCAGCACCAGAAGAGCAAAGCAAAAAGGGGCCTTCAGTCCAAAAAAGGAAAAAGACATAACACTTCTTCTCAATGTATCGCTTTCTTTACCCGGTTGGGAAGTCTACCTCATGCAAGTACAGGGGAACAGTATTTCACAAACAGCAGCTGACCTGGGATTTTAACTACTGTTGAGGAACTGTGAATTTTTTAAACAGACAAATCACTCTAAGCAAATTACATTTGATCAGGGTGTCATGTTTTATGTTATTCAGAGAATGAGATACTATGTATATCAATATGTGCTTGTGTGAGAGGGAGAGAGCCTGAATCCGTGTGCGTGTATATGAGGATTTTTATACAGGAATGTAGACATATATATAAAGAGGGTTTGTCTTTATATATGTGTGTATATAGATACAAGCACACACCCTCCCTCGCATAATTGGACATTTCCAAGAATTGAAAGCCCATGGGAAGTATTTTAGGTGTTTTCAAAAATAACCCCTGCAGTTTTCTTAAATACCACTTCTTTTATATTACATAAAAATAAAAACATGACTGTTATTTTTTGTGTGAACCAAAGGATACTTCAGATCTCAGAGCTGCCAATCATATGGTACTAAAGGTTTTTAAAGCATCTAGTTCTCCCAAGTTTGGGATTGCTTCTTTTTCTTGATATCTACGGAGTGGTATTATTTTATTTTATTTTTTTCCTGTTTGAAGGCAGTACCTTAACTCCATATGCCTCTGACTGCCATAAGCTTTTTTGATTCTGGGATTCATAACTCCAGAAAAGACAATGAATGTGTAATATCTGTGCCGAAATTTCAATGTTTTTAATTCTATGTTTTGATTGTAAATTAGATGCCTATTAAGAGAAATGAAGGGGAGGGGTAATGTATAAAGGTAGTGACTTGATTGTTTTCCCTGGTATTTTGATACCAGCTCATTGTAATCTTTTTCTTGCTGTGAGGTTTTTGAGGGATTGTGGCAACGGCACCTTCCCTCAACTAAGTCAGTCCTGTAACCATCGCTTAGAGCAGGGAGCCCTCCTTATTTACTACTGAAGACCTTAGGGGAAAACTCCAATCGTTTGGCATGTATTTTTGGTGGCTGTTTTTATTCCCCCTGGGGAGTTACTCAACTTGTTTCTAAAACAAACAAACAAAAGCAGCACAGAAATGAATAAAAGGCAGGTTGAGAGTGAAAATTAAGTGAATGCTCACAATTGGCCAATATGTGTGACCTGTGAATGATATTTAGAAAGTGCAGTGTTTGGTGTCAGGCAACTAGAGTGACAAGCCTGGGGCAGAGGTACCAAAACCTCTCCACAGGTAGCTACAAGTATTTTATATGATAAATTGATCATAAGGAAGTTATGTTCAGCGCTTATGCTGGAGTAACCTATCTGGTAGAATCAGGATGAGCAGTCAGTTCTGGGGATAGAGAATCTTCTCAGGTTGGTTCTCAGTTACAGGAATAAACTGGCTAGGGACCAGTCATAGCGTTGGTCCCTTTAGGTTTCAGTCATTAAAAAAAAATTATTTTGGGGTCATCCTGGTTCTAGGTATTATGGGCAAATTTCTGAAACATCTTCAAGAAGGTACCAAGTAATTATGATGCTTAATATTGGCAATAAATATAGTTTTGTATGGGCCTGTTGGTGTAAGCTCAGATAATCATAAAAAGAAAATAGCATGACTCAAATGAGACGTATTTTGCTGAACAGCTTTTGCTCCTTCTCCCACTTGTCCTGTCCTGTGTCGTGGGAGACTCGTAAGTTACTGTTTCAGCAAGCCACCCTAAGAAGAAAATGCCTCCGGTTGGGTTACCAGTCCTTTACAACTCAGCTTGAATTTCATGACAGTGTTTGTGAGAATCTCTGTGGTATATACTGAAATATCGTTGTGCTATGATGCAAAGCTTACCTTTGACGATATTGAATGTGATATAGCTGTAGAGCAGTACTTCCTTGCCTTATGTGAGGATTTCAAGCTTATTTAAATTATGTTGACAAATCAAAGTGGCATTGCTTAATTGTTAGCAGGTATAATAAGCAGATTAACAGTAAAAATGCAAAACATGATAAGTCACTTTGAAAATTCAAACCAAAGTTCCTTGACCTTATAGAAATAGGAAATTATGGACTTGAAAATTGGACATTCCCTGTTTACATATAAAAATTCTTAGCTGAGATCATGGTAAAAAACACAGAAACACTTTTGAACTGTGGACCTTATGGGTGCAATTTGAAATCCTTTTCAACATCTTACTAGACTGAACTACTAAGAGCACATACCAAACCTATCTTATGGTTAAAAGTTGGGGTTTATTTTTTATATGAGAATATTATCACTATTACATACATACTCAGGACAAAGAACTTTGCTCAGGGAACATACCATATAATGTTGTTGTTGTTTCTTTACAGACTAGTCTACAGTCCTGCTTACTCAAAAGAAACCAAATAACTTAAACCTTTATGTAAGTAGTATGTACTGATGTTAGTAACTACCTCTGAGTTTGACGTAGATCAAAATTTCTAAATATCAGATATCAGTTCTCCTATTTTTATTTCATGTGAGAAATCCTCTAAAGCAGGATTCCTCCACTCCTTGCATATGTGAATATCACTGATGTGAGCACATTGTCCATTTACATGGGTGAAATATTATTCTGTTTACAGCAAAAGGCTACCTCATAGTTGATGCACAGCACACCTGTATGCTGTTCTAGCCTTACAGGTGGCTGATAATTCTCTGGTACAGAACCTTTTTATCTGTATTATAGATAGCAATTCACAACTGCATGTTTCTGACAAACACTTGTGAATAATGAAGCATCTCGTTTTAGTTAGCAAAGTCCCCAAGCATTTCCTTAAAATGATCATGTATTTAGCTTAAAGAATTATGGGCACTCTTCAACTTAAGCAAAACAGAATGCAGAAGCAATCTTAGAAATATGTGCTTTGCCCAGAGGTGGGGGGTGGAAAGGGGTAGCAGGAAGACGGGTCCATGTATGAGTGTATTTGTGTATTCGTGCTGGGCAAACAGTTTAAAAGATGCCAATCTCCTTCATTTACGTGTGTGTTGCCCTGAAGCCGAGCATATTGCAACGTCATAGCCCCAGGCACATAACTAACTAGCACTGGCTTGCCAAGGAGTGAACATGCAATGCCATGCCTAGCTACTGAGGAAAAAGAGTCTGTGTAAAGCATCAGTTTGCAGGGTTTACTAATGGTGGGGCAGCAGGTCTGTGAATTAAGTTGTCTCTGAACCAACCTCACCTTCCCGTCAACAGAAATGTAATTCCTAAAAAAAGATGCCCTACCAGTCTCTTAGCCCTATGAGCTATTCATTTGCTACATGGCAGATTATAGTGGAAACATTTTTATACTTGCATTTGGATGTATTTTTACAATTGAAAGATTTAGAAAGATTTTTACCTGCTTATAACTTGGAAGTTTAGTGTGCAATGTAACAAAAAAAGATCAAGAAATGTCATGTTATTAGCATCGTTCCACCACCAAACATAGAATGCTTTTATTGCCGATATTTTTTTTGAATTCTGGCTCAGTTTTATTTTGCACCAGTGTGGCCCCAAGTTACTGCTGGTTGTATTTAGTTTGTGAATAGAAGCCCATAAGTGTTAATAGACTTTGTAACATTCACTGTAAGATGAATTATACAGGACATGGGGAATCTCATTAAGTCTTAAAATTAATTTAAATTAATTTATCTGTTTTCTCTAAGAAATGTTTATCATAAAATATATATGTGTATTTCCCCTTTGGTTATAAAATTTGGGAAAGTATGTACAAGTGCAGCTGCACTGACTTTAATTTTCTAGATGTCTTAATGAGATTTATTTGTTTTAGAGAAGAACAACTTGTTGAAAGCATCAAATTCTGTCTTACATAACTATCAACAGCCTAAGATGTGGTGGTTATGTGATCTGTGTCATAGTTGTTCAATTAGAGTGAAAGGTTAACATAATTCATTTTTAAATTTTATATTTGGAACAAAGCTGCAAGTTATGGTAAAGTACTGTACTGTGAGAAAGTATTACGATATTTAATACATCTGTGGCTTAACACTTGTGAGAGTTACCAGCTTGAAAATGATGGTGTTGACTACCTCTTGAATCACTTACATCTATCAACCACTGGCACCTACCACCAAGCTGGCTTTAATTAGCATGTGTTGCTTTTTGGTGTTAACAACTCTAAACATTCTAGAGACCAAAGTGAACCCTGATTTTTATATGTCTTTAATACGGTGTTTTATCTAGGGTTTTTAAATTATCCTGTGTAGTATTTAGATTACCTCATTGTCCATTTTGACTCATGTTGTTTACAGTGGAAATAACACTTGAACTGTATGTTTTTAAAGGTCAAAAAAGTAGATGTTTGGAATGGCATTTCCCTTGTGTGTGGTCATCTTGATGGACTAAAACACTGTTTGCCTTTCTGCAGACCATGGATTTAATATTCTCATTTCATGCCTATTGTCTTATTCTGTCAATTATGGATATGTTGAGGCTTAAAAAAATTACTTGATTAAAAATAAAACATGTAACGTTGGCATTTATAATGGGTTTTGGAGGTTTTTCTTGATTTACGTGATTGCTACATTAAATAAATGGATGAAAAGCCATTTGGGCAGTAGTTACACCAATCTGAGCATAAGTTCAATGGTTTTAACATATCCTCAGGTAGCAGTGATTATTAACATGGAACTTATTTACAATACAGATGGTGAATAAATGCAGTGTGAGTGAATGAACAGGGAAAGGTAGGTCCTGCTATCAGTAGGAATTGTCCTGCGTTATCCAGCAGGGATTGTACAAGGTGTTTGTTTTTTTGGTTTTTTTTATTTTTCAGTATTACTATTATTAATATTTGAAACAGGGTCTCGCTGTGTTACGCAGGCTGGTCTCAAACTCCTGGGCTCAATGGATCTTCCCACCTCAGCCTTCAGAGTATTACAGACATGCGCCACCACCTGGCTGTGCAAACTTGTTAGCCAGGGTACACACTCCATGTGGTCAGGAAGAGTGGTCTGAAACAAAATTTCGAAAGCCTTTTGGAGAAATCATTTTAGAATTTTCCTATAAGTTTTTCCTAATAACGATTTTGGAAAGAAAAATGAATGCTAGGGTACAACAGTACCAAATATCTAAAATGTGAATGTAGATTATCAAACTATGAATGCAATATTCACATAGTGTAAGAAACAATTTGAGGCTGGGCATGGTGGATTACGCCTGTAATTCCAACACTTCGGGAGGCCCAAAAGGGAGGATCACTTGAAGCCAGGAGTTCAAGACCAGCTTGGGTAACGTAGCAAAACTCCTTCTCTGCAAAAAATAATAAAACATTAGCCAGCCATGGTGGCAAACGCCTGTAGTCCCAGCTACTCACGAAGCGGAAGCAGGAGGATTGCTTGAGCCCAGGAGTTCGAGGTTATAGTAAACTACAATTGTGCCACTGCACTCTACGCAACAGAGAGAGACCCCATCTCTTAGGGGGGAAAAAAAAAGGTAAAACTGTTGAGTTCTACTGAGTTCTATAAATTGGCCAATCCCACAATTAAACTAATTTTTTACTCTACACGAGGATGATTCACTTTATTTTTTTGGTGGTCTACTATGACTCCTACTTTTTCATTTTTATTTTATCTTTAATTGTGGTAAAAAAAATAAAATTTACTATATTAACATTTTAACTGTACAGCTCAGTAGTTTTGAGTGTTTTCACATTCTTGTGCAGCGGTGGGTGATTCACTTTGCTTACGATGTGAAGGGCTTTTTGTTGGAAAAGCTTTTTGTTATTTTAAAAGCAATATTGTACTTTACTGTAGAGAATATGATAAACCTTAAAAAAAATAATCCCATCACCTGGAAACAACCAATAACATTTTTTATTAATTTTCTTCTGGTCATATACACACACCAGGGTGATTTTTAAAATTATGTTGCATTGTTTGGAGCTTTATGCTTTTCCTTTAACATCATATAACATTTTATCATATCATTAAAAATTATTTAAAAACAACCTAATAAATGCACGTTGGATTTGAGGAAGTGAGATTTAGGTTGAGCACAAAAGGTGGGCCTAGTTTGGATGAAGGAAGGGAATCAGAAGAATATACAGAAGGAACAGCATAAACAAGAGATCAAGAATAAGCTTTCCATGTTGAAGCAGTCAGTAAAGAGACTCATTTTGCTGGACAAAGTATGAAACAACAACTGCGTGTTTCAGAGGGCAACCGAGGCAGCCAGGAACTTGAGGGACTATACCTTTGAAAGAAGGGAAGCGCCTGAGGCGAGCGTGTTTACCCCTCACTTTTCCCCTCAGAGCACCCTGCAGCTCCCTGAGGCACCGTCGGGTGACAGGACCCAGCAGGAAGTGGCAGCGTAGTGAGCTGAGGAAACAGGAATTCGGGGCCGTCTGAGCAATAGAAAATTGAAGGACAAATCCCAGAAAGGAGGACTCAACAGGAAAGGGAGCCCCTAAAATCTTCATACAGATTATTTTCAAGACATTGACTGAATCTTAGGACTCAGCAGAACACAGCAGCTGAGAGTAGGGCTGGGATGAGGAGGCGACCAGAGAGGAGCCTAGGGAGCAAAATTTAAGAGCGTGCACATTTCCGGGGAGGCACCTTGGCCCAGGTGTCTTCCTGTCTCACCCTAGTTTACCCCTGGCTGGGAAGCTAAAAGAGGGAGAGAGGGCCTCAGTCATCCAGTGCTGGGGAGATAGAGACTGAATTTCGAGCCTCATTGACTTAGATGGCTCTTGGTAAACACCCTGCGCTTTCAGTGGTACCCCACAAAAGGGTATATAGACCCCAGAAGAACTACACCTTAGGAGTAAGGGCTATACACTAGGAAAAAGAGCAAAACTGAAACAGACCAGCCCTAATAAAGCCTAATATTAACCCTTAAAGGGACCAAAGTGACCAGCTAATACATTGCCTGCCCGCCAAAAGAAAACAGCCCTCTTTGGAAGAAGAGCCTCTACAAATTTTCATCTACAGTATCTGACATCCAATCAAAAAGTATGAAGCATGCTAATAACCAGTTGGCTGGAAGCAAAAACAACAGACAACAAAAAGATATGCACAGATGATTAAGATATTGCAATTGTTATAAAAGAACTTTTTAAAAATAACAGTGGTAAATAAATACAGGAGAAGATACAGAAGTGAAATAGAAATTCTAGAACCAAAAATTATAATGCCTGAAAATAGGAATTCAACAGATGAGGTTAACAGCAGTTTAGAAGCAACAGAACAGATGATTAGAAAATGGGAAGGCAGATCAATAGAAAGTATCCAGACTGATGTACAGACAAAAATTGATAGTGCAATATATGTGAAACCAAATGGCAGGTTTTTTAAAAAAAGCAACACAGTCTATACCACTTGTTTGGAATGGAGTGAAAGGGAGAATAAATGAAATACAGCAACTAGAAAAGGTAAGAGTTAAGAATTTTTTCAGATAAAAAAAGTCACTTTTTTTGTTTACTGTTTTTGTTTTATAGTCATGCCTCGCTTAATGATCGGGATATGTTCTGAGAAATGTGTCCTTAGGTGGTTTTGCTTTTGTGTGAACATCCTGGAGTGCACTTACACAAACCTAGCTGGTATAGCCTACTGAACACCTAGGCTCTATTACATAGCCCGTTGCTCCTAGGCTACAAATGTGGACAGCATGTAACTGTACGGCATGAACACTACGGAGAATTGCAACACAATTGTGTTTGTGTATCTAAACATAACTAAGCATAGAAAAGGTAAAGCAAAAATACGGTATTATAATCTTATGAGACCAACATCACATATGCAGTCTGTCATTGACCAAAACTTTGTTTTGCAGCGTGACTATTTCATTATTGGAAAAAATAAAATAGCAGGAATAGTGAATGTGGAAAAGCTACAAGTCTCAACAAAGTTATTACAATTATCATACAGTTGTTTCCTTAGCAAAGTTATTATAGTCTTGCTTCCCAACTTTCTTGCTCAGATGGTAGCTAGAAGCCCTGTTGGACTTCTGTTCTTTGCTTTTATTCCTGAACGTGGATATATTTCCCCAAACCTCATTCTTGTAGGTTTGAAACTATAGTGACTCTGACAATAAGACAGACAAGATGCATAGATCCCAATGCCAGGGAAAAACAATCCTTTGCTTCCACTCCTCAATAGTGTCTTCTCCTGACCTTGTCCTTTACTCCTTAGGGACACCCTCTCACATGTCTGAAGGCAGAAGAGAATTGAAGCTGTGGGGAGAGAGTTTGCAGGCTCTAGAAGAGAGGCTAATAGGGAACCAGTTTCATGAAAGAATATAAGGAGAAAGGGCTTCTCATCATTTCTTTTGGTTGCTAAGTGGCCAAGGGAAGTATCAGACAGTTTGTATGGATGTAGATTCTGAGACGGAAATAATAAATTTTCGTAATTTTATGAAACTCCCTAGACCATCATTGAAAAGCTGGGACTTGGGTGATCTGAATTTTTATAAATGTGTAGAAGCCCACAACCATATGATGCTATTGCACCCCGCATGCTGATTTGGAGAAACATAGTTCACCACCTTCGTCCTCTCCAGGGAGCTACACTGGGAAAAACGATGAAGTCACAGTGTTTAAATTATAGATAGAAGTATTTGATAATTAAAATACAAGTAGTTTAATATGCTTCTGTAATTAATGTTTATGTTGTTTTTTTTCGAATAAAGAACAAATGTGAGGCCCATTGAGACAACAGGAAGACCCAGAAGCCAGGCTTTCGTTCTACGCACACAAGGTACTGCATTTGCATTACCTAGTGCTTGTACCTCCTGCATAAGCTGTCTGTAAGGGCCTTTATAGGAAGCTTTCGCTTGCGAGGCTACTAAATCAAAACAACTGCTGTGTGATAGCCACCATTTTGTGATAGATTCTGTTCCTGTTTTCTTGTTATTTTTGTGAAATATTCTCACAAAAACTCTTTCTGTGGGATTTCTTGTTTGCTTTGATTTCTAGAAACAATTCAAATTGTTTCTGAACAATTTTACTGAAAACAGTAAAAGAAGATTTTACTATTATTCAAATATAATTCCTTTTACCCTCAGTTTAGAAATCAGCATGTTATCCTTTCTAATCCCTGCCCCCATCTCTCTCTCTCTCTCTCTCTCTCTCTCTCTCTGTCTCTCTCTCTCACACACACACACACACACACACACACACACACACACACACACACACTTTCTAAATTAGTTTTGGGTACCTGGAAAATGGTAAATGTTTCTGAGGCTGCATATCAGGCATGTTTCTTAACACAATAGAGTATAGTGTGTATATTTTGTTTCTAAAATTATTCACAATTTTTTGATGATGTGAGCTCTTTTCTGAAGGTCAAGGACCTCAATTTCTATTTAATTTCTGAGCTGCTCAGCATCTGTAGCTATCTGCCTGCTCCAGTTTGTAAAAATTCTTTAAAGCACCAACTCTAGTCTCAGGGTTTTTGCTTACTTTCCAAGTTACATGGGTTGCTCTCTTTGTCAAGAAAAGTGATACAGCTTCTCGACTGCTGCATCCACTCAACACTGTCTAGATGTACCATTGGTATAAGGTCTTTTCTTACTGCTTTTCCATATTTTCCTCTAGAAGTGTGGCCTGTCCCTCACTACTGGCATGTCAGATACCTTAAGTGTTATTTATCACTTTCTTTCATTGAGAGCATCATGTCATTTATTTAAGCCCTTACAGGTACTTCCACACGAGCTCTTCAGATTTTTCTCACTTCTTAAGATTAATTCTGCACAATAATTTTCATTAACTATTCCAGATACTAGTTTAGCTAGTTCTATGTTAAACCTGATCTGCCCAAAAGCAATCAAACTTAGCCATAGCAATCTATTTAAAACAATATTAATAAAACCTAATTATGACCATAATAAACTTTCTCATGGTAGAAAATTTGGAAAATAACAGAAGCGGGGCTGCAATGTGAGAAGCTGCTCTTGCAGTGCTCTGGAGATGGACTAGTCCATACTATTTTCTCGGGTGGGCTTTTATTTGTTAATACTGCAGTGTTCGTGGGGAAACATCAGATCGACAGGGAAATTTGAACACAGAACAAAATGGTTGGAAGAAACCTTGGCACGGCATCTGGTTCAATAGCGTGACTCCACCTACGGTCATACCTAACCATTCAGATGGGATTAATAATTTCTAAAACCTGCTGGAGAAGATTCAGCAAGTTCCTTTGGAACCTCATCTCAAAACGAAACAAATACACAATAAAAGACTGTGGGACAAGGTCAGACTATTTAAGAGAGTTCATTTACAAGGGCCATATTGACAACAGTGTTTCTTTTTAGTTTAAAAATTATTTCTTCATGGAACATTGTCCCCGCCTAACTGTTCTTCAGCACTTACGTAAAAGAGATCCTAAATAATATAACACAGTCTAAATAGTGTGTGAAAATGTAGTTCACTGTGAAGTGGGTCTTTGGCAGTGTGAAAATTCCTTATGGTTAAGACTAAAAGTGAAAGTCTGCCTTTTAAAAAACTAGAAGAACTGAAGTTGAATGTAATAATTCTGGTTAAAGATTGAACAGGCTGCATTTCAGTTGCTGCTTGACACCACCAGAGGGCACTCTTCACCTGCTCGCAAACATTTTTTATGTTGCCTCAGAGCTATTAATACTATTTAAATATCTGAATATTTCATATGATTGATAAACTTACCTAGGAAAATCTTTGGAAAAATGTATAATTATAAGTAATGACTTCTTGCTCTTATGCAGAAGACAGAAGCTGTCAATGTGGAGCTCACGACGCTGAAGGGATATTGATACTGTAACTTGCATAAGATAAAGTATCTTATCCGAGTATTTCTAAGTCTTCTTGTAATAAGAAACTTCAAAACTGTAAACATTCATATTACATTAAAAATTCATTGAATTAGTACCTCATAAATCTCTTCGCCACATTTCAAGCTATAAGAAATACTAGCCTTCTAAAATTCTTGGTTGGGATTTTACTACTTAAAACCTTTATGTTCTTCTCACTTAGACATCTTAATAGGTCTGGTCGTACTTCAGTTATCTGAGAAGAAACAATATTTTGTTAAAATGCTAATGTTATCACACCCAGGTGTTCTGAGTATTAGATTTAAATGTGTGTACCTAGTAGCAAGGACAAATTAGACACAAGTTTCAAAAAAAATTTTTTCAGTTATAATTTAGTGAAGAGCTATTTCTTGCACCTTAATCTTCCATCCATGTGTCACCGATTAACATAATAATAGCTTTCACTTTTATAGTGCTTTATAGTTTATGTGGTGCTTTGAAATCTGGTTCTCACAAAACCTTCCTAAGGTACAAATGCAGATGCTAATATTCCTGTGTTACAGAGGAATATACAATCGAGCTGAGGGAGATTACATTAACTGCTCGGGTCACATAATCGGGTTTCGAGCTAGAAAAAGCACTTCAGAATTCTGATTTTAATCACTCTCTTCTCCCAGACACCAGAACCAGGGAGTGAGTTTCTTTCTGGCTCTTTAGGAAGCTGCAGGGAGCAAAAGGAAATGACTAGAGAAGTTGAACGGATCAAAATCACGCCCCAAGGAGACCACCTACATTTGCTTTGGTCTGAATGTTTCCATCCGTGCCACCCACTTCTATTCGTTCCTCAAACCCACTCTAACACTCACCCTGCTCCACGTGTTTCTTACAGCAGGAAGCAAGACTCTGAATGCACTAGTTGCAGAGTTTGGACCTGCCAGGACTGCCACCAGAATCTCCTGGGGTGCTAGAACAAGGGAAAGTTCCTGGACATTACTACAAACCAGAACTTCTCAAATTTCCTTTCCATTTGAATCACCTGGGAAGCTTTTACGACTCTCTGATGCCCTGATGAATCACACCAGAACCTCCGATTCCAACACGCAGCTGCGTTAAGGGTCACTGCTCCTGGTGCATTGTGTTAGCATCTGTCGGGGGGGGTTCTTGGAGACGGAATTTTGACTTGTTCCCTGAGTGACTCCTTTACAAAAAGTTTGAGCACTACTGACCAAAAGCCAACAAATACAAGTTGCTTTTAATTAAAGCCACTGGGCTAATGGAACAAGAATACTTAGGTTCTAGTTTTTCTTGGGTTCAATTTTCCCAGCCATAGTTTCCTCATCTGCCAAATAAAGGGGTTGGGCTAGTCAAGGGGACCTCAATATGTGGTGCCCTTAGTGGCAGTGTCAGCATCTTCTCAGAACTTCTTAGAAATGCAGATTGATGGGCCCTGCCCCAGATACACTGACTCAGACTCAGCGTGGGGCCCAGTAGGCTGGACTTTAGGGAGCATCCAGGTGATTCTGATGCACACTCAGGTTTGCGAACCTCTGAACTGGTTGAAATTTATATGCTCTATCTGCTCTAAAATTCAACAATTCTGTCTCTTCCAGAAGAAAACCTCAACACCATTCTAGAAGGGGGTTTTCAGCAAGCTGACTGCTTTGAGGATAACTGTTGAGAAACCCTTTAAACGATATGAAAGGAAAAACTGGCTATTTGGTGGTGAGAGGAGCTAATACAGCGCTGGGCGTTGATGACACTGATATCATGACTTCAGGCCAACACAGCATGTGTGAGGGATAGGACAGGGTGTCACTGCCCTGAATAGAAGGACAGCCAGAGGGGACAGCTAGGACGACTTTGCCTATAAATCACCCTCAACCAAAATAAAGTCCTGACCCAGTTGGACAGCAAGGGACACATGGAGCAAGGAGATACCGTGCCAGCCTGAAGACGTGCGTACACCAGAGCTGGAAGAGCCATCACCTGGTCTAACCTCATCTTACAGATGAAACTGACGCCCAATAGGTGATGTGATTTGCCCCATATCCCAGCATTAATCAGTAGCCAGACCTGGACGGGAAAACAAGTTTCCTGAGAGTTTTTGAGAACTTCTCCCTCCCCCATACTCTGAGGTCTAGCTGAACTTCTCTCCATCCCTCTTATTGTCAAAACGAACCCATCTTGTGTCCCGCATGGATCCATCCCACCTGCTCCCAGCTTACAGGTGGTCGCCACGGAGAGACAAGCAAGGGGATTTGTTTAAAATAGTATGTGCAAATGTTGGCCATGGCTTAACACGTTCTTCCTTCTCTTCACCTTCTGGAGATCATTTAGCCTAATGCCAGCTAAATGATCTACCCACTGCTGCTCAGAGAGGTCTCTACAGCCTCCCTCCTCTGCCTAGAGCTCTCTGGGGCACTTGTCTAAGTGAAGATGGGCTCTTCTCTCTGCCCCTGTCGAACAGGTCCGGAAGGACTGCAGCCTTGGGTGCTGGGCCACCCGTGCCTCCAGCCAGGTCTGCTGTAAGCCAAAGCAGCCTGGTGACGATCCCCTGCCCTGTCTGCCCCATCCCTCATATCCTGGCATTGAGCTTCAGGCTCTTTAGAAGGGCTGTGGCTGCCAAGATTCCAGAAACCTTCAAGGATTCGGCTTGACAATCAAAGGGGAAAGGAGTTGAGGACTAACACGAGTGCCAACCATGTGCTAGGAAAGGCTCTAGTGGACACAGGAGGACACAGTGACTCTAAGAGGTTTCACAACTTGCCTAAGATCACACAGTCAGAGCTGGTGTTCAGACCGCATCCGTCTGACCTCAGAGCGACGTCCAAGACAGAAGGACTCCACTTTCTTTTTCAGGTCCGTGCTTTAGAGCTTAGATCTAACAGAGAGGTCGAGGTGAACAACGTGGATAAGAAATCTGGGGCAAAATGTAACTAGGACTCCACATTTTCACATGAACTGATAATTTTAAAGGCTATTGTCAGATTTTAATTTTTCTTTTTTCTAAGAAAATGCTCCTCCATAGAAATACATGTACAAAAAATGGAAAGTCTTACATTTTTCTACTTCAGCATGGAAACTCCTTGAGAACCCAAGGAAAGAAGCTGACACGCAGGTGGCTTCCTGCTCACCACCTGAGGAGGATCTGAGAGGCGCGCAGCGGACAGTGCTGGCTCTGGCCAGACGGGTCCAGGAGGGAGTCCTGGCTCCCGGACTTGCTGGCTTGTCTTCGTGAAATTAGTCTTATTTGAGCTCCAGTTTCCTCGTCTGTAAAGTGGTGATCATAAAAACTACCTTACGGCGGCCGGGCGCGGTGGCTCACGCCTGTAATCTTAGCACTCTGGGAGGCCAAGGCGGGAGGATTGTTTGAGCTCAGGAATTGGAGATCAGCCTGAGCAAGAGCGAGACCCCATCTCTACTAAAAAAAATAGAAATTAGCTGGACAACTAAAAATATATATATAGAAAAAATTAGCCGGGCATGGTGGCACGTGCCTGTAGTCCCAGCTTCTCAGGAGGCTGAGGCAGGAGGATCGCTTGAGCCCAGGAGTTTGAGGTTGCTGTGAGCTAGGATGACGCCACGGCACTCACTCTAGCCAGGGCAACAGAGTAAGACTCTGTCTCAAAAACAAACAAACAAACAAACAAAAAACTACCTTGTGAACATACTAAATTGTGTGTTTCAAATGCAGTCTCTGGTAAATAGTAGGCACTCAATAGATAGCTGTTATTACTATATCACATTGTGCTGTAATTATTCTTACGAGCGAAACATATCAACACTAATAAGAAGAGTTAAGAGAGATCAGATGAGAAGAACAAAAGTAGTAGGAAGCACATTGGAAAACGATTAGATCCCCCAAGTAACAGAAGCTATTTGAAGAGAAAAGAAGTCAGAGCAGATGAGCGAATTGAGGTGGTTTCCCGCGCAACGTAGCAGGTCTGCTGTAAGGTTTGTTGCTGAGGTTTGTTGCATGTCGGAGCTCCTTCTGAGGTTTCACCTTCGCCAGTCTCTGCACAAATGGCATAATTTTATGTAGCCGTCAACAGTTGTGAGCAGCTCGGTGAGTTTTCTTCACTTACAGATAAATATCGAGAATTAAAAGGCTAGTATCATTTCTCCCTCAAGGCTCCTTTCCCATAAGAGCTGGTTTAAAGTTGCAGGACTTCCATGCACTCAGGTGTGAGACATCGAGCTCCGTTTAAACCACGTTCGATCCCGTTGGCCCGTCATTCAAGGAGTAGGAGTGCAAAATCCTGGGTCGTTGGTGCTTCGTCCTCCTGGGAGCTGGCCCAGTGGCGTTGAGCACCGCAGCAGAGCAGGCAGCTGTGACAAGCAAAGCGGGGAGGGAAGTCAGAAAAGTGTAGCCAAAAGGTGGAAAGAGGCGAATTCTCCCACAACAGGTTGAAGAAGAAAGCTGAGAGAACTCTAAAATCAGTGGGGGTATGTTTGCCCCCAGCAAGTAGCAAGATGATATTAATATTAACGTCATGTTTAACGTCCAGGACCTAGCGGTGCAGCAAGCAAGCCCATGGTACAGATGATTGGGAACCGTGAAAGTGCCGGAACGTGGAACGAGAACAAGGCCTAAGCATCGAGGGGAGCGGAGTAAGAACGTGGTTGGAAACACGCTGGCTTTTCAGCGTTGTAAGGTAGAACTGGGAAAGTGCCCAGACCAAGCATGTATTTGGGTCCCGGTTGTGTCACCTGTGGAAACGTGACCTTGGACCAGTCACTTATCCTGTCTGTACTTCCCCTCTCTCCCTTCTAAAACGGGGACACTCAAACTGTCCTGCCACCTTCACAGCACTGTTGAGGGTTCAAATAGAGGGGTTACATGAAAGAGCTTCATTAAGTTCAACCGTGATCTGAAGGGACTTTGAAAACCTAAACAAACGTCCCTGCCCTGGCTGCTATACAATGAGTCACGCCGAGGGTGGCCGAGGGTGGCACGTGGTGGAACAGCTGACTCTGCAGAGGGCATGACACTTCAGCTGGGAGGTGACGGAGTTCATTGCAGGGGCACTGCTGCGGGGGACATGCGGGCATTTCGGGCAGAGGTGGCCTTGCGGTGATGAGCTCAGGGAATGTCTGTCACTGCCCTGGCTGGGCGCAGGGAGAGCAGTGACAGCGTGGGAAGGCCATGCTGAGAGTGGGGGCTTCTCTCCGCAGGTCAGGAGGCCCCATAAGAAGGTTTCCATCTCTGTTGGCAAATTTTCAGATGACTCTGATGGCAGCGCGAAGGTGGATGGGAAAATGTCAGGCCAGAGGTAGAGAAACAAGCTGGGGTTCTGTTGCAGGAACCTGTGGAGGCCAGAAATAGAGAATGGTGAAATTTATTACTCCATTTTAAAACAATAAAAAACCACTACATGTTAACATGAGCATTCTTCTCAAAAAATAACTATTTTATTAAACTTTAAAAAAGTAAAAAGTGGCATTGTTTTACACTTTTGCAAGTCTTTTAAAAGTCCGGCATAATAGAGCTGGATTCTCACATTTGCTTCTGCATTCAATATGTTGCCTTGTTGGTTGAAGTGTGTGAAGAAAATCTGGCCTCGGCTAGATTTTGGAAAAGGAAGGAGTAATTTAATAGCCTTTAGAGATAATTGTGGCTATTCTTGATACCACACAAAAACTCTACAATTGATAGTTTCTTAAAGGTTGGTTGCAATGTGGAATCTGAAACTGTACCAATGAGCTTGTTGTGCCGTCACCCTGGTCCAGCTTGCACTTGGAACGGATCTTATAGCTGTGCGTGACGTTACAACATCACACGTGGATCAGTGAATACTTGCTCACTTAGTTGTGCAGCTCTTCCAAATGTTAACACATTTCAAAATAAAAGATCAAAACATCATTAAAAATTCATTATTATTCATTCATTCATTGGGGGGAATAAAGAAAAAAAACCCACCTTATTAGAAAAATCTTTATGTTTTAGGAGCTTGACAAGCTCTCACCATGGTACCTTCAACTCAGAAATCTGTATCTTCAGCCCAGATCCCTCCTCTGAGATCCAGGCTGATTCATCCAGTTGCCTACTTGACATCTCTCCACTACCTCAAAGGCCCCTCAAACTCAGCTTGAAGAAAACATGCTCAGGCTGTGCACCCACACCTGGTCCTCCTCCGTGTTCCTAGCCAGGGAAAAATCGGCAGTAATGTAAGCTGGGAATCTTTGACATGCCCCTCCCTCCCCACCCCTCCGCTCCCACAAATCCATAGCCAAGTGTGTCACTTCTACCTTCTGGCAGGCTGTGGCCATGTCTGTCCACAGAAAACCCCCAAGTGGACATCAGTGGACATTCTCAGGTCTTACAGCACAGCCTTAGGTAAAGGGAAGTTGCCCTGAAGCTGCCTAATCAAGTTCAGAGCTCAGAACCCGGACGTCAGGCCCAGATGACATGGCTTATTGAGCGACAGAATTAATTCCTCTCATGGTAGTGTAAGATGCCCCCTTTCGTTTGGGTCTAGCCTTAGGGCTGACTGGAGCTAGCTTTTTAGGTGCCAAGGACTTGCTACTAGAGCCCGAAAGATGGGCTGTCAAGTTTCCATTCCAATACCTAGGACAGCTGATGGAAGAAAATGTGGGTTTCTCCAAGAATAGAAGCTGTTCCCCTCGCCCACCACAGAATAGATCCAGAGGGGCTTTTCTGACTCCTTCATGTGATGCTTTGTTGAACATTATGAAACTAGAAGACGTTCAAAAGTGGTGATGCAGCTTCTCGACTGCTGCATCCACTCAACACTGTCTAAACTGCCTCCGGCCCTTTCTTTTCATAGCCAACGGCAGCCAGGATGGCAGCCCAGGGCCTGTGACGTTAGGTAAAACTGACCCAACAGCACCACCTTGGCTGGTCCGCTCAGACTACCTAAACTAAGGCGACTTCCGTAACCTCTGAAGGTAACTGAACCAACCCCCAGCCTTCGGGCATGGCGTTTACAGCAAACCAGCTATATGCAAGAGGAATGAAAAAAAAATACACACATTTTCTAAGTAAGAAATTTATTTGATCAAATGGCAATATATGAAGATATTTTAAACTATAAGGCTCTATTCAGATAAAATGTATCGTTATTATAAAGTAAATGTTATCAATGTAAATGGAACCTAAAAACAGAAAGAATGAGCTTTCTATAAATAATATGTCTATATAAAGCATTCATAAAATCCTCGTGTATCTAGAAACTAGGTTGTAAGTATAACAGAAAAACCTGTGAATAGCACTTACGAGCAGGTTTCTTAAATTTATGATGCCTGAAGTATGTCATTATACACAGGTATTTTGGGGGTTTCTGTGATAATCAAAACATGCTGCCACTGGTAAGAGAAAGTGTAGTCCCACAACAAGCAGAACCAAAACAGTGATTATGGCTCAACCTCAAGTTCCCTGCACAGCATCCTACCGTTCCAAATCCTTGGGACCTTGAATTGAGTAGGTGGAAATTTCTAATCACTCTAGCTGAGAATAACTAGAAAAGGAGGTTGGGAAACCAGGGTTAAAATGAGGGAAGGGAGAGGAAATGGCGTGGCAGGGTCACAGGTTTCTATAGAGCAGCTTCAGAAACGGCCAAGGAAATGGATTTAAAAACGACCCCAAACAGTGGATCCTTGGGGCTGCACCCTGGGGACTGCAGGGAGGTGGGCACCAAGCCCCACTGCTAGGGACTGACCTGCATGCCACGTGCTTGGTTTGGAGCTTGCACACACACTGGCAGGGAATCGTCGCTGTAGGACCAAGTCATTACCTGGGTGTGCTGGGGACGGGGCAGTGTGTAGGTTACACCAGCTTTCCCCAAAGATTTCTGCCAGCATCCAACTGACTCTGTCTTTGGGGCCATGATGGGACCTGGGAGGCAGGAAATAGCAGCTTCAAAAGTCATAAAATCAGAAAAGCTTCAGATGTGTAGGAGAACCAGATACAAAGAAAGTGATGTCGCCCAGCACACAGTTAGCAGCAAAGCGCAAATGTGTCCGATGATTAAAGTGAAATTGAGTGATATGAAAAAACAGAAAAGATTCCAGAAAGCCAAGGATAATAACTGAAAATAATTATATAGCACCAATTATTACTAATTTAAGATATATAAACATTATTGAAGATTTATGTAGTATCTGTGCTATTAGTTTCATAAATATAAATATTTATAAGGCCTTCAAAATATTGTGAATGACATAGACATTCTAGTATAAATATATACACTCCAGATTCATACAACTGAGTTGTTTACATTTAAATACAGATTTGGGGTTATATGTAGAATAATTTTTGTAGACCATTTTCTGAACCTTGATCACACAGCTAAAGTGAACACCAAAAATCACAGGAAGCATCTTACTGGGGACTTTGGCAGCAAACACGTTTTTATCTATGTATAGATGCGATTATACAAAGATACACTTGTTCATTTGTATAAATGAATTAAAGTACTCCATAGGAGATCTTACACTTAAAACACTTTTCTGTTTTCTTATCTGCTTCTTTGCAATCAACTGTATATGGGAGGGCTACTCAATGGCTTATGGCTCCTTTTCTCTGAGTCTCATTGTCTTCCTAACAGGTGTGTATTTAAAAATAGTTTCATGTTTCCCATTCAGGCTAAGTGGCTTTCAAGATTCCTAACCTTGAGATTACAATCTTCGTTATCAATGACACTGATACACACACACACACACACACACTCTTTAATATTAATAAAAACAGCAAGTGATTTTATATCACCTACTTTTAGCAGTGTGCTTTAAAAATTGGTTTGTTCCCAGCACTACAGAAAATAACCTCCAAACACATCCAGGTTGCTCATTAGAGATGACCCTCTCTGCTGTGTGGGGTTGGCAAAGTGAGACAAGCCTGAAAATAAGACAGGATAAGAAAACCCCAGGGTTCCCTGGATCCACCGAACATTAAAAATACGAGCGCGGCAGAATCTAAAATTACTTTCTACCCAGAGAAGTATGTTCTATCTAATGACTGTATAGGGTGATTTTGGCAAGTTAGTCTTATGCACGTGTGAACTAAATGGGCTGCTTGACCTTACTCCAATGGCTAGAGGACATCATAGTCACACCTGTGCTCTCAGGTACAGAGAGACAGAGAGAGAGACAGAGAGAGAGAGACAGAGAGAGAGAGAGAGAGAGAGAGAGAGAGGTCAACCTAAGTGAGCTTCACAATCTTAAAGCCAAGGCTGTCATTGACCTTTGCTTCATTTCTCCAAAACAAATTCCTAATTTAGCTAACTAAAGAGACTACTATGGCAGTAACGTTAAATCAGCCTTTTCACTGTGGTGTTAATGAGCCAACACGTGGTAAATATGTTAGGAGCTGGATGCCCAGCATGTAAATTTAACTCAAATGAAATTACTAATATACCATGCTCCCAAAAAATAGATTTAGGAAAATGAGGTGACTCTAGATGATCTTATTTCCATGCCTTTCCTAAGAAATCACCTCATGGCAAGAGATGCTACTTTTGGCTCAGTTCACCTAAGATAATTCATTTGGGACTTTTCTTAGCTATTGAATGTCACAGGGAAGGGACTGACTGAAAGTTGGCTCTATTGGATGAAACTAAATAAACATGAATGGGGTGTGACTAGCACAGCCATCAATGGGCCTCACTCCACTGAGTGGCCGGGCCAAGTGCCGCAGCCACACTGACCTGACAGACCAACGAGTAATGTATGTTCTCATTTCCCACCAGCCAAATACCACTGTTTCCTAAAACACGATTCTAGTAGAAAAGAGAGCTCTGGAATCAAGGCCCTCACAGCAGGATCTAAGTTGGGCATCCATGGCGTGGCCTGTGGCAAACTGCTCCACAGCTGTGTCCACATCACACTCCGGCCCTGGGCAACTGGCACACTTTTAAAAGAGACATCTCTGCCCCTGGAGGAACAACCTGAAACTTCAGAATACAGATAAAGAATGAAGCTGACTTAAGTCACCTCATCCTGTTCAGCCATTTGACTCCTCTATCCTCCCGACCCTAAATACGGTATCCCCCAGAACGAGTGTGTGAGACAAGATGGCTCCAAATCACAAGGAAGTTGAGTTTAGCTGAAGGTCGACACCGAGCTCAGAAATGCTTCCATTTGTTATCTTTCCAGCTTCAGGTTGCAGATCAGTTTATAAATGGCATAACATAAGGCTAATGTGAGTAAAGTCTGATGAGTTTTCTTCATTATCAAGCTATCTGCACAGCACACAAATAAGGGTGACCTAGTGAAGTAACACTTCTGGCCTGGGAGAAAAATAAAACCAGTCAAATCACATCTTTCTCTAAAATTTCCCATTTAAAAAAAAAAATCACTGAATAAAAAGCCTAAGATTCCCTGCTGTTTAACGTTACCTTAGCCTCAATTTCAAACTTGTATCACAGGGACAACGCCACTACCATGGTGGAGAAAAAACTGTGAGGAAAAAAGAACCGCCACTTGGAAAAATAAGTGAAAAGGCATTTGCATGGACACAGTGCTAAGATTTTTTAAGTTAAAACAATAATATATCTAGAAAATACTGTGAAAATACATATCTCAAAATAGAACAAGGTTTAGTCAGAAGGCTCAGTAGAACAATTACTTTAAAATCTGACCAACTAAAAAGATAGATAAAATAACCTTTCCATCTTTGACCCTTCCTCACTTTCCGGCCTTCAGACGCTACCAGTCTGGATGTGCTAAAGCAGGATAACCTAAAAGCCATGAAAAAGTGCTGGTGTTTTCCAGGATCTCTTCAAAACCGTTTCCATCTTGGTAACTTGAATTCTCTCTCTGATCAAGGCAACTGACGGACTTTAAATGTATTTGGAGTCATCGGTTCAAAGACATCGTCGTCATCTTCCACCCCTTCTTCTATTGGTTTCATCTTGGCAGAGGAACGCTGGTGTGGGGATGATACATCTGTGACAAGACACAGAGAGAAAACTGCTTAATGTACAATCTGCCCTGATACTGGCGTGATGGATCAATTATAAGCTCCAACTGGAAAATAAAACTCTGTGGGAATCTACAGCTAGCACCAGGAATGCAATTTCCATAAACATTCTATTTTCAATACAGCATTTCAAAAAAAACAACAGAAGTCAAGAAGAGATTCTCAGTCATGAGAACTGATGTGGAACAGATTCCACTGCATATGCTTGGATGATATGAGCTTTTCAAATATATGCAGTTCCCAGTGGGTTACCCCGAAGTCTGTTTAAGACTCAGAATGCGTGTTTCTACATTAATATCATACATATTAATATTGCTATTAGGCTGGATGTCGTGGCTCACACCCGTAATCCCAGCACTTTAGGAGTCTGAAGTGGGAGGATCCCTTGAGGCCAGGAGTTTGAGACAAGCCTGGGCAACACAACGAAACCCTGTATCTACAAAATAATATAAAAATTAGCTGGGCGTGGTGGCGGCACATGCCTGTAGTCCCAGCTACTTGGGAGGCTGAGGCAGGAGGATCACTTGAACCCAGGAGTTGGAGATTGCAGTGACCAATGATGACACCATTGGACTCCAGCCTGGGTGACAACAACAAAAAAGCCCATCTCAAAAAAAAAAAAGTTGATATTAATGTAATAATTGGACCTTGAAAGCTGATTTAACTCTTGATTTCCAGATAAATAGTTCTATTCTAAAACTACAGAACCTAACAACACCATCTGCAATAACACCTACAAGTACATTTCTTGCCTCTACTGGTCCAAACACTCCTTGGACTGACACAGGAAGGAGATGGGGGTGAGGAAGAGAGTCCAGGCATTCCGGAGGGAAGAGTCAGGTGGAGAAAATACAGTCCCAGGTAGCAGCAGGGGAAAGAGCATCACCAGAGCCTTCTAGGATGCCATTTAATCAAAGGAACCAAGAAATGATTCATTCATTCAGTCACTCATTGTTCATGCATTCACCAAATGCACCAATAATGGACACCATGCCTAACGTAGAAGAAAATATCGTCCAAAAGTAAGAGAAGTTATCATCAGTAGATTTCTCAAGGTGCCTAATGAGCAGCTCACATGACAGCACAAACATAAGCTCCCCTCCATACAGTTACACACTCACTGTCAGTGTCTTCCTCTGCCCCACCCACTGGTGCCATCTCCTTGCTGCCCAAGGGCAGTGCAGAGTGGCACTTGGTCAGCCAGCAAATGCGGAACTCAGGCTGGGGAGCAGGTTGATGGTGGAAGGGCAAGGGGTGAAACCTGACTCCTTAAGTACTTGCTAAGAGCAAAGGAGAGTGGAGGGATCTCATTAAGACATTTAACAGACTGGCTACAAGATGACCCTGGAAATCTATCACGGTCAGCTATCATTTGCTGGCAAGGGTCAGCAGCAAACAGCAGGGTTGGCCAGCACCGGGAGAATGCTGCACTCAGCAAGGAGGGGCAGGGGCTGGCAGCATGTCCCATGCTGCTCCCGGGAGGGAGGCTGAGACGGTGGCGAGGGCGCTGCACTCAGCCATGGCACGGGGTGGGGAGGCACACACAGTGGTTAAGACCAGAGACTCAGGAAACACTTCCAGGCTCCAAATTCCTGCTGCTTCCTCAATTACTAAACCTTTCCAGGCCTCAGTTTCCGTATCTGTAGAAAGGGGATGTGCATAGGACCTGCTTCATAGGGTTGTTGGGAAGATTAAACAAAATACTGCGTGTGATGTGCTTAAGCAGGGTGTGGGGCACATACAAAATGTCCCTAAAGGTCATTTATTATTAATTGGACAGTCATTTGGGGAAATGCTACTACCAATAGTCCCATCTTCCAACATAAAAAGATAATTTTGCAGGGCTGGGCTTTGGTATAGGTAATGTGTACTGGCTTTACATACATGGATATTGTTCACTTACAAACATTTAAAGTCAAAATACTGAGTTTCTTGAATGATAACTACCGACATAAACTATAGAAAATACACCTCTATTAAAATGATCCAAGAACATAATTCTGTCCCAGAACACAGCATGGTAAGTTCTCAGGCAAGTTCCTTTTATTCTTTTCCTGCAGTTGACATCAAACACACCATGTTTTTACAACCTTTAATTCGCATGTCTACTCAAATGGCAATGAATACTATCTGTGTGACCTTGGGCAAGTTACTTTACTTCTTTGTGCCTTAATTTCCTTATCTGTAAAACAGGAATAATAAGAACAGTATCTATCTTGTATGGCTAAGGTTTAAATGACAATATTTGTAAAGTTCTTAGATCAGTACCTGGGATAAAATAATCACCACGTAAATATTTGTTAGAATATAGAATTAATTAATTAATATGGCCTTTGGAGGGCAGTGGCCTTAATAATGAGCAAATGTGTTAAAATTCATCATTGCCCATAGGAAGGCCAATAAAGGAAATGGGCCTTGTGCTAAAATAGGTTTGTGTATCTCAATCTAAGCTGTCCTGAGTGTGGTAAAATTGTCTTTTTTTTTAAAACAGCAACAGCCATGGCTTCCATCATATTTCTAGCCTTAAGTCATGATTGGGTTTCATAAAATATTAACTTAGGCTAAGTACTTGTGATCAGATAAAACCTTTAAAACAAACAATAAGACGGCATGTCTAAGAGCATTAAACCAAATCAATAATATACAACATTCAGACATAATTGTGTAATATACATAACAGAAACACACCCAGTCTATTTTGTCTGAGGAAGTGGGACTAAAGAGTCTCTCCAGTTTTTAAGTCCATCTATCAGATCAGGGGTGACATTCCATAGTCTACTGAGGCTGGTATTCACATTGGAGCCACAGTGTTGCCTGACCCTCTCAACTATCTCCCCCATCGCTGCATTTTTTCACTGAGAGAAAACGAAGAGAGGACCCAATACAATTAGAAATGATCAAGTGAAAACTTTCTAAGGACTTCCAGCTTTTCCATGTTCCCACTGTGTTTGCCTGGGCAGAAGCGGAGTTATGGTGCTCACTATATAACATTAAAAGGATAGTAAGAGTCACTCACAATCCTCAGGGCGACATCCAGGAGTCTCCAAGTTGGGCTTGCTTCCCCCTTCTAGTCTAAGCTCTTGCAAACTTGCTGCTCTCCGAATCCAACCCAGCCTTTTCCTCTTCTCCTCCTGCTTTTCTCTCCACCTGGAATGGTCCCTCCACTCCCATCCCTACCCACCAAATTCCTGTCTTTTCCTCAAGGTGCGGTTCAAACTCCACCTCCTTCAAGGGTGATCTTCCCCGACTCCTGCGGGGAGATTCTACCCTCCTCCTCAACACCGTCAGCCCTTACACGGTCTGCGTCTCTCCCTCATGGGAAAACAGGCATCTTGAGGGCTGTAACCATGGCCTCTTCTCCCCTGCAGCCTCACTGAAGCACGCCACACATAGACAGGGGCTTTATAATTATTTAAGTATGTGGTTGCGAAAAAAAATCCCTCCTCTGAAACGCCATGCAGGGAACTTCAAAAGGGAGTTCCTTTCCTGTGGGAGAAAGACATGGCCGTCACATGTAATCCCTGACAGCTCAGGCCCAAACCCTGCCAGTGGGGCACACCAGCGATCCTCACATGCAGGCAGGTCTCAGGGCACAGTAAAAGCTCACTAGGAAAAGAGACTGTTATCACTCTATTCTGCATCATGTGCCCCGAAGGAAACCACTTTCATATAACTGACTCAGCGCTGCCTAGAACCGCCGAGACTGCCGTCCTCCCAAGGGAACTTCAATGACTTAACTGCACCATCACCTGCTACAACATTTTTATCCAATCAGCAAAAAGGATCAGGGAGACTACAGGTGCTAGGTGCTGTGTTAAACGCTGGGGAAATAAAAACAAATCAGACCTAGTCTCTGACTCTATCTTATTTTACTTCTCAGGAACTCAGTGCACTTTTCATAGACATTCATCCTCACCACATGCATACTATCATTTCTGCTTTATAGTCAGAAGCTGAAACAAAGACAACCTGTGACAGAAAACAGAGAGGGCCGGCTGCTATGGATCAGTTCATTTCTCACCAGGGCATGAACCACTCAGACAGAAACACATCCTGGGAGAATAAAGCAGGCAGCCCGAACGGCCTGGCAAGATTTAATTTTTCTGTGAAAGTTCTCTTCACACTCAGAATACTTGACTCACTTCCATTTCAGGCTTTGTGGCTGAGAGTCTCCAACCCCCCCAAGTCCCAATCATCACAACACTGCCTTGCTGCCCTTTCTCCACCATGGCAGACGCATCAGCAGACAGGAGGAACCCAGCCCGACCTCTAACTGCCAGGAGCCACCCCAGTGCCAGTTGGCTGCCTGACCCCTGGCTAGGAATCAGAGTGCACTCTTTGTGGCAATCTCAGTTAGCCTGGCCTCCTGTGCCACAAGAGCCAAGTCCAATATTCATAGCCAGGAAAATGAAAGGATCATCTGGGCACAGCTAGGGATCTATGACCCTCACGGCCAGGAGAAAGGCCAGCTTTGAGGAACAAGAAGCCCCTCGACATGGAGCTCTCTGGCCTCTGTCTGGAGACCTGCCAGTTCCATGGAAAGACTCGGAGCCCATCAGAATACAGCTGGAAATTATTTCTTAAGCCTTTAATAAATCCAAAATCAATTTCGAGTATGTACAAAAAAATGAGGGAATATTGTACTTTAAGGGAACTATCTTACATTTCATAAGTTGAACACCAATAAATTCCTTCTACCAGTTTGCCTGGTTCTTTATTAATTTTATGTACCAATGCGTCATTAGAAATTTGCCTAGAAGGCCCAACTACCTTACAGAGATGTGAAAGCGTGAGAGGAGAGAGGAAGAAATAGAGCTTATCTTAAGTTCTTTTTCAAATTACTTTTACCCTTCAAGGACATTACTGTGAGGCTCACGATCTCTGTATAATGCTTTACTTTTCATTCATTCCAAACTCTACAGGGGTAAATGATTCCATACCCATAAGTTTTCCAGAAAACAGATTCTTACTCTTCTATTTAAACCACTTTTACGGTTGGGAGACAGAGCGGTTAACTCTATCCTGTGGTATCTATTATGATCAGGCAAGGATACTTATAATTATTTTTTGCTATTAGCTATAATCACCTTCCAATTTACTAGACTGTGGCTACCAATTAACACAGTTTATTATAAAAGCATGTTAAACAGTCTCAGACTCAACCGTAATCCAGACTTATCAGGTGTGAAATTGTTAAGTAGTTTCATCAAGAGTTATTGTTGCTTGGGGGATGTTTCATATTATACACCAAGCGGCAAAAACTCCTCCACCAAAGGGACGTCTGCATTCCTTCCATAAATATCGATGCACCAAAGGTGCAGCTGGTGGAGCAGGATTTTCCTGTGAGTTGTATGCCACATTCACAAACGGATGTTCGAGCGAGAAAGAGAACTGTAGCACCAGGCAGCAGTCCTGAGGGTAAGAAAGACAAACTCAAACTCAAGCACATGGCTTTGTGCAAATGTAGCAGACTGAGACAGCAGTAAGAGCCCTGAACCAAACAGTAAAAACCTCTGCTCATGTCAGATGGCAGGGGTGGCCACACCATGGGTACCCACAAGGGGATTTGGATATGGCCAGCAGTCTCTCCTCAGCAGGCGTGTTCGGACAGTGGCTAGTGCCGAATGCTAGCCGAGCAGGACAGGAGCTTACCATTAAGATTCCCTGTGTGTCCTTGACAGTCACTGCCTGCAAATGCAAACTAGACATAGGGTCTCTCCCAGGAAGTAAAAGTAAACAGGCATATTTGTTGTTCTTAAATTCAGAGTGAAGGTCGTGCCTGTTCCAGAGGATGAATAAGCTACCTCAAGTCTGAGCTTCAAATAAGTAGAGTGCCATGATGTGAAGTTTGTCACGTGACTTTTACCTTTGCTTAAGAAATACACTTTTTTAAAAAGGAGCAACACTTTTATAAACTATCTAATAAGAATGCCCTAGGATTTTTTTCTTTTCTTTTATAAACTTTAATGACATTTTCTTCATTCCTTTCAAAGTGTTATTATTTTTATTATGTTTAACCATCTGGCCAACTGCTTTAGCAAGTAATTAAAAACTTACAGGAGTTTAGAATTTTAATTAGGTTATACAGTTTTTGAAGAATGGGGATGGGGAAGGATTTAATAGCTTCTTTGCTAGAAAGAATTATCATCCCTTTTCCTGCCTTTGTCTGTTTATATCATAAGATTTTTTTTTAATTGAGGAAACTGAGTTTGAATTGAAGCTTTCTGAACAACAATACTGAAGGGTAGCTGTGGCCTTTGCACCTCTTTTCCCTTAAACGGACTCAGCACCAGCACTGAGGAACTCAAGCTAAGCATACAAACGTAGGGCAAATGGGGAGGTTGGAGTAGGTTAGTGGCGCCCAGGAAGAGGTTTTTCTCTGGCCCAAGGGGTCATCCTCAGATCAAATCCTGACCACTCAGAGGGCTGATGGGGTCCTGAGTGGCACAGCACCAGCTGTGAGCAGCCTAGTAACACAGAAGTCCTGCAGCCCCTTCCTGCCCTCCAAGAGGAAGCTCTAGGGTGGAGGAGACAGTGGATAAACCCAGAAGAAGGGTGAGGAGGGCAGGTTCCGGGATGGCAGCTGTGCAACGGTCCAGAGGACAACCTGTCCAGGATGGGTGGGAGGATGGCAGGCTCTGTGAGGGGGTTCTCTGAGCAAACTGGGATGTAGAATTAGCAGACTGAGAGAGTAGGGATGCAAGGACAGGAATCAGAAGGATAAGGAAAAAGAAAGGCAATTAGAAATGCCCACAGAAACAAAAAGCAGTATAAAAGGCACAGTTCAAATAGAGGATAGCCACTCAGAGACTTTAAGAAGAAATGAAACGGTTTTCACCTACAAGAATAAGTAAGAAACTGGAAGATGCCAGGGATATGGTGAGAATACGATATGTCCTCTCAACCAAGCAAGGCAATGAAACAACTTCAGGGGAAAAAAGAGTTTCAAAGTACGAAGTAAACTATAGCATCATTTTTATGTTGTACGTGAAAGGAGAAGAATCTGTTCGAACTTTATATCAGGAACAATCTCCTTCAAACAGAGCAAGAGGCATGACACTGGAAACAAAAAGAAATAAATGTAGGCATGACTCTGCATAAAGGTAATAATGTCAACATTGTTTACGTGTTTTAAACTTTTTGAAACAATTCATAGGCTAAGCAAGGAAACCTGACTGTAGTTATAAAAGAGAGCATGTAACAACCTTGATAGTTTCACAGTAAAAGACCACAACAGTTGAAAGCAGAAGGGGGAAGAATAGGAAAGGGTAGGAATGCTAATGTCCTCACTTTTAAAAATGGTACAGAGAAAAAGAGAAATGAAGGTATAAGTGTACTGTTTAATGTTAAAAGGTAAACAATAAAAAAAAATAAAGACTGGGCCAAGCTCAGTGGCTCACACCTATAATCCTAGCACTTCAGCAGGCTGAGGTGTGAGGATTGCTTGAAGCCAGGAGTTCGAGACCAGCCTGAGCAAGAGCAAGACCCCATATCTACAAAAAATAGAAAAATTAGCCAGACATGGTGGCACATGCCTGTCATCCCAGCTACTTGGGAGGCTGAGGCAGGAGGATCACTTGAGAACTAGTGACATCACCGTATTTAACAGAAGGGAGGAGGGAAGTTAGAAGTGAGCTAAATTAGGTTAACAGATAAAAATTAAGTGGATAAATCAATAAATAATAGCACATTATTCAGAATTTTGGACAAAAATTGCTCCAAAGTGATTGTTCCTTGGGAGCAGGACTAAAATTAGGTTGGAGGGAGTCAGTTCTTTTCACTGAAAGATTTCTTTACTATTTGATATTTACGTATGTATATTAACTGGATAATATTTTTAGATTTTTCATTAA
>NW_012149174.1:1436605-1462202 GCF_000956105.1 Propithecus coquereli
AGGGCTGGGCTTTGGTATAGGTAATGTGTACTGGCTTTACATACATGGATATTGTTCACTTACAAACATTTAAAGTCAAAATACTGAGTTTCTTGAATGATAACTACCGACATAAACTATAGAAAATACACCTCTATTAAAATGATCCAAGAACATAATTCTGTCCCAGAACACAGCATGGTAAGTTCTCAGGCAAGTTCCTTTTATTCTTTTCCTGCAGTTGACATCAAACACACCATGTTTTTACAACCTTTAATTCGCATGTCTACTCAAATGGCAATGAATACTATCTGTGTGACCTTGGGCAAGTTACTTTACTTCTTTGTGCCTTAATTTCCTTATCTGTAAAACAGGAATAATAAGAACAGTATCTATCTTGTATGGCTAAGGTTTAAATGACAATATTTGTAAAGTTCTTAGATCAGTACCTGGGATAAAATAATCACCACGTAAATATTTGTTAGAATATAGAATTAATTAATTAATATGGCCTTTGGAGGGCAGTGGCCTTAATAATGAGCAAATGTGTTAAAATTCATCATTGCCCATAGGAAGGCCAATAAAGGAAATGGGCCTTGTGCTAAAATAGGTTTGTGTATCTCAATCTAAGCTGTCCTGAGTGTGGTAAAATTGTCTTTTTTTTTAAAACAGCAACAGCCATGGCTTCCATCATATTTCTAGCCTTAAGTCATGATTGGGTTTCATAAAATATTAACTTAGGCTAAGTACTTGTGATCAGATAAAACCTTTAAAACAAACAATAAGACGGCATGTCTAAGAGCATTAAACCAAATCAATAATATACAACATTCAGACATAATTGTGTAATATACATAACAGAAACACACCCAGTCTATTTTGTCTGAGGAAGTGGGACTAAAGAGTCTCTCCAGTTTTTAAGTCCATCTATCAGATCAGGGGTGACATTCCATAGTCTACTGAGGCTGGTATTCACATTGGAGCCACAGTGTTGCCTGACCCTCTCAACTATCTCCCCCATCGCTGCATTTTTTCACTGAGAGAAAACGAAGAGAGGACCCAATACAATTAGAAATGATCAAGTGAAAACTTTCTAAGGACTTCCAGCTTTTCCATGTTCCCACTGTGTTTGCCTGGGCAGAAGCGGAGTTATGGTGCTCACTATATAACATTAAAAGGATAGTAAGAGTCACTCACAATCCTCAGGGCGACATCCAGGAGTCTCCAAGTTGGGCTTGCTTCCCCCTTCTAGTCTAAGCTCTTGCAAACTTGCTGCTCTCCGAATCCAACCCAGCCTTTTCCTCTTCTCCTCCTGCTTTTCTCTCCACCTGGAATGGTCCCTCCACTCCCATCCCTACCCACCAAATTCCTGTCTTTTCCTCAAGGTGCGGTTCAAACTCCACCTCCTTCAAGGGTGATCTTCCCCGACTCCTGCGGGGAGATTCTATCCTCCTCCTCAACACCGTCAGCCCTTACACGGTCTGCGTCTCTCCCTCATGGGAAAACAGGCATCTTGAGGGCTGTAACCATGGCCTCTTCTCCCCTGCAGCCTCACTGAAGCACGCCACACATAGACAGGGGCTTTATAATTATTTAAGTATGTGGTTGCGAAAAAAAATCCCTCCTCTGAAACGCCATGCAGGGAACTTCAAAAGGGAGTTCCTTTCCTGTGGGAGAAAGACATGGCCGTCACATGTAATCCCTGACAGCTCAGGCCCAAACCCTGCCAGTGGGGCACACCAGCGATCCTCACATGCAGGCAGGTCTCAGGGCACAGTAAAAGCTCACTAGGAAAAGAGACTGTTATCACTCTATTCTGCATCATGTGCCCCGAAGGAAACCACTTTCATATAACTGACTCAGCGCTGCCTAGAACCGCCGAGACTGCCGTCCTCCCAAGGGAACTTCAATGACTTAACTGCACCATCACCTGCTACAACATTTTTATCCAATCAGCAAAAAGGATCAGGGAGACTACAGGTGCTAGGTGCTGTGTTAAACGCTGGGGAAATAAAAACAAATCAGACCTAGTCTCTGACTCTATCTTATTTTACTTCTCAGGAACTCAGTGCACTTTTCATAGACATTCATCCTCACCACATGCATACTATCATTTCTGCTTTATAGTCAGAAGCTGAAACAAAGACAACCTGTGACAGAAAACAGAGAGGGCCGGCTGCTATGGATCAGTTCATTTCTCACCAGGGCATGAACCACTCAGACAGAAACACATCCTGGGAGAATAAAGCAGGCAGCCCGAACGGCCTGGCAAGATTTAATTTTTCTGTGAAAGTTCTCTTCACACTCAGAATACTTGACTCACTTCCATTTCAGGCTTTGTGGCTGAGAGTCTCCAAGCCCCCCAAGTCCCAATCATCACAACACTGCCTTGCTGCCCTTTCTCCACCATGGCAGACGCATCAGCAGACAGGAGGAACCCAGCCCGACCTCTAACTGCCAGGAGCCACCCCAGTGCCATTTGGCTGCCTGACCCCTGGCTAGGAATCAGAGTGCACTCTTTGTGGCAATCTCAGTTAGCCTGGCCTCCTGTGCCACAAGAGCCAAGTCCAATATTCATAGCCAGGAAAATGAAAGGATCATCTGGGCACAGCTAGGGATCTATGACCCTCACGGCCAGGAGAAAGGCCGGCTTTGAGGAACAAGAAGCCCCTCGACATGGAGCTCTCTGGCCTCTGTCTGGAGACCTGCCAGTTCCATGGAAAGACTCGGAGCCCATCAGAATACAGCTGGAAATTATTTCTTAAGCCTTTAATAAATCCAAAATCAATTTCGAGTATGTACAAAAAAATGAGGGAATATTGTACTTTAAGGGAACTATCTTACATTTCATAAGTTGAACACCAATAAATTCCTTCTACCAGTTTGCCTGGTTCTTTATTAATTTTATGTACCAATGCGTCATTAGAAATTTGCCTAGAAGGCCCAACTACCTTACAGAGATGTGAAAGCGTGAGAGGAGAGAGGAAGAAATAGAGCTTATCTTAAGTTCTTTTTCAAATTACTTTTACCCTTCAAGGACATTACTGTGAGGCTCACGATCTCTGTATAATGCTTTACTTTTCATTCATTCCAAACTCTACAGGGGTAAATGATTCCATACCCATAAGTTTTCCAGAAAACAGATTCTTACTCTTCTATTTAAACCACTTTTACGGTTGGGAGACAGAGCGGTTAACTCTATCCTGTGGTATCTATTATGATCAGGCAAGGATACTTATAATTATTTTTTGCTATTAGCTATAATCACCTTCCAATTTACTAGACTGTGGCTACCAATTAACACAGTTTATTATAAAAGCATGTTAAACAGTCTCAGACTCAACCGTAATCCAGACTTATCAGGTGTGAAATTGTTAAGTAGTTTCATCAAGAGTTATTGTTGCTTGGGGGATGTTTCATATTATACACCAAGCGGCAAAAACTCCTCCACCAAAGGGACGTCTGCATTCCTTCCATAAATATCGATGCACCAAAGGTGCAGCTGGTGGAGCAGGATTTTCCTGTGAGTTGTATGCCACATTCACAAACGGATGTTCGAGCGAGAAAGAGAACTGTAGCACCAGGCAGCAGTCCTGAGGGTAAGAAAGACAAACTCAAACTCAAGCACATGGCTTTGTGCAAATGTAGCAGACTGAGACAGCAGTAAGAGCCCTGAACCAAACAGTAAAAACCTCTGCTCATGTCAGATGGCAGGGGTGGCCACACCATGGGTACCCACAAGGGGATTTGGATATGGCCAGCAGTCTCTCCTCAGCAGGCGTGTTCGGACAGTGGCTAGTGCCGAATGCTAGCCGAGCAGGACAGGAGCTTACCATTAAGATTCCCTGTGTGTCCTTGACAGTCACTGCCTGCAAATGCAAACTAGACATAGGGTCTCTCCCAGGAAGTAAAAGTAAACAGGCATATTTGTTGTTCTTAAATTCAGAGTGAAGGTCGTGCCTGTTCCAGAGGATGAATAAGCTACCTCAAGTCTGAGCTTCAAATAAGTAGAGTGCCATGATGTGAAGTTTGTCACGTGACTTTTACCTTTGCTTAAGAAATACACTTTTTTAAAAAGGAGCAACACTTTTATAAACTATCTAATAAGAATGCCCTAGGATTTTTTTCTTTTCTTCTATAAACTTTAATGACATTTTCTTCATTCCTTTCAAAGTGTTATTATTTTTATTATGTTTAACCATCTGGCCAACTGCTTTAGCAAGTAATTAAAAACTTACAGGAGTTTAGAATTTTAATTAGGTTATACAGTTTTTGAAGAATGGGGATGGGGAAGGATTTAATAGCTTCTTTGCTAGAAAGAATTATCATCCCTTTTCCTGCCTTTGTCTGTTTATATCATAAGATTTTTTTTTAATTGAGGAAACTGAGTTTGAATTGAAGCTTTCTGAACAACAATACTGAAGGGTAGCTGTGGCCTTTGCACCTCTTTTCCCTTAAACGGACTCAGCACCAGCACTGAGGAACTCAAGCTAAGCATACAAACGTAGGGCAAATGGGGAGGTTGGAGTAGGTTAGTGGCGCCCAGGAAGAGGTTTTTCTCTGGCCCAAGGGGTCATCCTCAGATCAAATCCTGACCACTCAGAGGGCTGATGGGGTCCTGAGTGGCACAGCACCAGCTGTGAGCAGCCTAGTAACACAGAAGTCCTGCAGCCCCTTCCTGCCCTCCAAGAGGAAGCTCTAGGGTGGAGGAGACAGTGGATAAACCCAGAAGAAGGGTGAGGAGGGCAGGTTCCGGGATGGCAGCTGTGCAACGGTCCAGAGGACAACCTGTCCAGGATGGGTGGGAGGATGGCAGGCTCTGTGAGGGGGTTCTCTGAGCAAACTGGGATGTAGAATTAGCAGACTGAGAGAGTAGGGATGCAAGGACAGGAATCAGAAGGATAAGGAAAAAGAAAGGCAATTAGAAATGCCCACAGAAACAAAAAGCAGTATAAAAGGCACAGTTCAAATAGAGGATAGCCACTCAGAGACTTTAAGAAGAAATGAAACGGTTTTCACCTACAAGAATAAGTAAGAAACTGGAAGATGCCAGGGATATGGTGAGAATACGATATGTCCTCTCAACCAAGCAAGGCAATGAAACAACTTCAGGGGAAAAAAGAGTTTCAAAGTACGAAGTAAACTATAGCATCATTTTTATGTTGTACGTGAAAGGAGAAGAATCTGTTCGAACTTTATATCAGGAACAATCTCCTTCAAACAGAGCAAGAGGCATGACACTGGAAACAAAAAGAAATAAATGTAGGCATGACTCTGCATAAAGGTAATAATGTCAACATTGTTTACGTGTTTTAAACTTTTTGAAACAATTCATAGGCTAAGCAAGGAAACCTGACTGTAGTTATAAAAGAGAGCATGTAACAACCTTGATAGTTTCACAGTAAAAGACCACAACAGTTGAAAGCAGAAGGGGGAAGAATAGGAAAGGGTAGGAATGCTAATGTCCTCACTTTTAAAAATGGTACAGAGAAAAAGAGAAATGAAGGTATAAGTGTACTGTTTAATGTTAAAAGGTAAACAATAAAAAAAAATAAAGACTGGGCCAAGCTCAGTGGCTCACACCTATAATCCTAGCACTTCAGCAGGCTGAGGTGTGAGGATTGCTTGAAGCCAGGAGTTCGAGACCAGCCTGAGCAAGAGCAAGACCCCATATCTACAAAAAATAGAAAAATTAGCCAGACATGGTGGCACATGCCTGTCATCCCAGCTACTTGGGAGGCTGAGGCAGGAGGATCACTTGAGAACTAGTGACATCACCGTATTTAACAGAAAGGAGGAGGGAAGTTAGAAGTGAGCTAAATTAGGTTAACAGATAAAAATTAAGTGGATAAATCAATAAATAATAGCACATTATTCAGAATTTTGGACAAAAATTGCTCCAAAGTGATTGTTCCTTGGGAGCAGGACTAAAATTAGGTTGGAGGGAGTCAGTTCTTTTCACTGAAAGATTTCTTTACTATTTGATATTTACGTATGTATATTAACTGGATAATATTTTTAGATTTTTGATTAAAAGATTAAAATGCATATCTGTACAAAATCCCTTCACTGTCATTTTACAGATAAGAAAATGCTGCATGAGGACAGGAGTCAGCTAATGGACTGGTGAAGACAGGGCCCTGACATCAAGACAGTACAGCCCCTGCTCCAGGGAGACCAATGTCATATTCCTCAACCCTAAAAGGGGAAGATGCAACACCTACCTCACAGGGCGGTTGTGAGGATTAAGTTGTTGGATTAACGGGTTGTGAGGAGCACAGATGGAACTGGTTAGGATGTGCCAGCTGCTACAGCAATGGATGAGTATCCCCAGTTAAGTCCATGCTCACACTGGCATGGAAGGTAAGGTAAAAAAACAAAGCAAGAACTTATAACAGATGGAACGCTTCTTTGTTTCAAGCCGAGTGACTTTCACCAGGTTATTTAATCTCCCTAAACTACACTTTACTCATCTACAAAATGAGGGTATTGCTTTTCTTCAGCAATCCTGGTGGGTCTAAGAATTGTTCACAGGCTCGTCCCCCATACACCTGCTACCTGATCCCATCTTTCTCTCTCTATCGTTCATGTAAAGCTTATGACTTGTGAGCCTATGGTTGTTCGCAGGGGGAATAAAATACAAATTGAGCGGAACAGACTATTCATTAAACCAGCCTCAAAACTAAGAATGTTGTATTGGCTTTTTTGGATTTTTCCAAGTAAATAAATACATAAGAGAGCTGAGAGCAGCTTATTGTCAGACATGTTGCTAGTCTTTGCAGACGAGAGTACTTAACCAGATGCAAGCTAAATTGATTCAAGCGTATTTGTACAACTAGGTCATGTGAAATTAGTAGATTGTCCAGAGCACCATCTTGACACTAATAACAAGAAAATACTTACAAAGATTTTTTTTCTCAGTAAGAAGTACCTCTCTAAATATTTTATAGAATCTTTATTATAAAAAAATCATAAATTTTAACTATTATTTCATGAAAAAAGTCATGATTTAAACAAGCACTCTTTCAAAGATGAGTTCCAACTGACTGATGACCAAAGAGACAAAAAAAACCCAAAAAACAACACAACACAATCTCTAAAAAAAAAAAAAAAAAAAAATAGCCCGGGGTGGTGGAGCATGTCTATGGTCCTAGCTACTTGGGAGGCTGAGGCAGGACTGCTTCGCTTGAGCCCAGGCATTTGAGGCTGCAGTGAGCTGTGACTGCACCACTGCAACTCCAGCCTGCGTGACAGAGCAAGACCCTATCTCTAAAACAAAACAAAACAAAACAAAACAACAACACGACCTGAATGATAGATTATTTAACCTCAGTTAACCAAAACAGAGTTCCGTACCTTTCAAAGAAACATAACATGTCCTCCTGTTGCCATGGCAATGCCTATGCTGGGCACCACTTATTAGTGATGGAATTGCCAGGACAATCAGTCTGAGTAGATGTGTGTGTTTTACACACTGCATGTAGAGAGCTAAACCTCATAAGGAGAGAAAGATGACCCAACGATGACAAGGTACCCTGAGGACCAAGGACCTTGGTCTAGGAGCACAGAGAAGACAACTTACATATGTGTGGTGGCATTAACCCTTCTCACACATCTTGGACATCTCGGCCCTTCCTCTCTTCCTATCTCACTGTGTTTCATGTTTGCAACCACATGCAAACATGAAACCCAGTAAATGAAGCAATGGGAAAGTCAGAGTTAAATTAATCGGATTATGAACTACTGAATAAACAGAGAGGAATACATTTTTCTCAGACTATCTCATTACTTTCACCCCTTTAAATGAAATTGAAGTAGGACACGGAATCTGTGTGGCAAAGTCTAGAACTCTTGCTGTGGATTCAGCATCACGTGCTATGTATAAAAATAGAGCACAACGTAAAAAAGGGGAGCTGCGGCAATTTCCCTGAAACAGTTCCCTTGACCTTTTTCTGAACTGTATTTCTGTTTAACTGAACATTTGCTGTGTAATGTTATGAAGTATATTTATAGCAATACTGTTCAGATCCTGATTCAAAAAAGAATTATGAGAAATATGGACAGGCATGTTAATGTTCACATAGACCTATATACTTGGGTCAATGAATAAGTGGGATAATATAAAAAATGTTTAATTAAGAAAATATAAGGTATGTTTAATTTTTTTATAGAGTAGCATTGCTTATAATTCTGTAAGTACATACTAGGCAAAGTGAAAGCTAACCAAAAGCTACATGATGTTGGAGAATATCATTGGATAATTTTAAATGTTTCTACATAAAACCCTAGGACCCAGAACTAAGAATAAGGCAGAAATTTTCACCAAAATGAATTATATTAACCAATCTGTGAAAACCTATTTGCAGCACTGGGTGGTCATGAGGAAGGAACCAGGGGATGGCAGGTTTCTCCAGCAAAGTAGGTGGGAGTAGAAAGAAGTGACTTTGGGCAAGTCACTACCTCCTCACCAAATGCAGGTGGACTCATCTGCAAAGGGGCAAATAGTAAGAGCTCCTGAGCCCAGCTCACACAGTTATCAGGTTCTAATGCAGGAATGGATATGACCTGCCTATCATAAAGCACTAGTCAAATGTTAGTTGCATTTTTTTTTTCTCTTTTTAAAACACAGAGGCAATATGGTCTACAAGCATGAGCTTTGGAACCAGACAGGATCCCTAGGTTTGTATCCCAGCACCAACCCCTGAGGAACAGGAACAAGTGAATAAGCATCTCATACTCCCAATTTCCTCTTCTGTAAGATGACATACCGCCTCTGTAGTGGACTGAGTATGGTCAAACTGCCTGCTTGTTTTCTCTCACCAGCCTCTCCCTGTGAAGCCCCTGCAGGAGGATTGATGTTGGTTCTGCCAAGTGACTTCTCTGGCCCAGAGAACACGAGTGGAAGTGGCCACTCGGAGTGGCAGCTTTAAGAGCCATCTCGTGAATGTGCCACCACTGTCCTCCCTCTGCCATGACAATGACCCAGATGGCAGCTGCACCTTTGGCCAAGCCCCAGAGTGGGAGGAGCAGCCCCCGACCTATATGTGAGCCTGTCAATCCCTTTAGAAAGTTACTATGGAATAAAATACAACAATTTCCAATTTCTCCTTTGTGCTGATCTTAAAATCCCCTTCAGGTCCATAATGCATTTCTATGCCCAGACTTGGCTTTGGAAGCTTTCACCTGAAGGAGTTAAAAAATTAGGCCATTCTGGCATATTGACTTTTTGAGTTAAGGCACTTAAAAAAAAACAGCAGGTACAAGAAGATCACTCTGACCTTCATTCTGTTTCTTAAAAACAGGAGATGAAATTCCCATGTGAAAGATGCCCTCCCTGTATTAGAATGAAAATAACATTCTTACCAACAAGGACAGGAAGTTGAGACAGAGAGAATTCTGCACAGGCCTTATTAGAATAACTCTCATCTTTAAGCCTTCCAACATAATTTAGTTGCTTTTTCACAGCTTGCTATTCTTTGTTCAATTCAGCATACAAGTGTTTGATTCTGACTGCTTCTTTGGGTCTTCATTTCCTCCTGAAGGCTTCTGTGCCATGTGAAACTTACATGAGCTTTTATATAAGCTCATACAGCTCATATTAAATGTGTATGCTTTTCTCCTGTTAATCTGTCTTATGTCAATTTAATTCTCAGACCCAGCCAAAAAACCCCAGAAGGGAAGAGGTAAAGCTTTGCCTCCCACTACACTCCAATTATATGGCCTTGTAAATTCCAGCCTCTCCTGACTATACAATACTTAAATCCTTAACCTAATTTATCTAAAGCGCACACAGTTACAAGATCATTTACATCAACATATGGGATTACTGAATGTGTTTGCATTTTCTAAAAAGTTACTTTGGTTTAAAATATAATTGGAAATATGAATAGTTCTTAGTTTATGCAATGGAATAATGTGTCTGCCTCTTTGCTATTTCACGTGAATTTGTTCAAAGTTTTTATATCATCATTCTTACAATAATTCTTAAAATAATCTTAAGCATTTACTTCTTAAAATAATTTAGTTTCCCTCATTTTACTTACTAATTTTCAACATCTGTGTCATTACTCCTACTTAAAATGTTTTAAAACAATCTAAATTGTAGAAAAATCTTAGAAAACTGGCTTCTTGATAGGTGTGTGAATGAGGTGACTCACAGGGGTGTTGAGTGACCTCCCTCGTTGTCAGGGGTGGTCCGTTGCCCAATCACTTTTTAACCCTTGGCACTCACACCAAGACAACCAGCCAGTAGTAAAACATCCAGAAATTATTTTCTTACCATTTTTAACAGAGTGCTGGGTCTAAGTTTTCACTCTAACTAAGATCATGAAAACAACAAAGCCAAATGTTCACCAAACCATGTGAATTCTTTTACAGTATTCTGGTGAGCCAGTATGTAAGCCAAATATATGGCAAAAGTAGTAAACAATTTCTGAAACAGAAATAAGAGTCATAAAATTGGCTTTTAGTTGATATGCAGCATAAGGAAAACATTTTGGTTGTTTTTATTGTTATCTTTAGGTTGCCAAATAGTTATTTGCAAAGTTATTTTTCTGATCAGAGTTGTCATTTGTATATTTCCAGTGACATCCATCAGAACCCTGCAGTATAATCAGTTTTGGGACAACTTACGAAGAGAGGACATGCTGGAGGTGCTCCGGAGAAACTGGTGTAAGCCGTCTTCACTGTCACTGGAGCTGGCTATACTGTTCCGCATTTCCAGCATGGAGATCTGTGTGCAAAGGCTGAGCTGGTGTTCCAACTTTTTGGCCTTCTACAGAGCAAAATTTTAAGAGTTCTGAGATTTATGGGACTTGAATCATATATTCCCTTTAAGCAGTATGTATTTTTCCTTGAAATAAGTTAGGGCATAAAAAAGAGTACCTGGTACAAATTAAGTGCCCAATAAATGTAAGCTATGATTTTCGTTATTAGCTATTACTACAAATACATTATAAAAAATTTAATATACTGAATAGCCTATTTATGAACCTGAAACAATAAACACCAACTTAACTTGATAAACTGCCTAGACGAGATGACTTACTATTAAAAGGGGACATACTTGTAACTCATTGTCTCTGGAGAACAGTACTTATCACAGAGATGATGTTTTGTAAGCTCTCTTTTGTAATCATTTGAATTTCCTCCTAAACAAATATGGGAAAATTAAGATCAAATTGCAAATTGTTGAAGATCTATGCAGCTCTGAAATTCCACACCTCTCCTGTCTCCTGTGGACTTCCAGGGAGGGTGCCTGACCAGGAAGCCAGGCAGGACTGGAAGACACCACAGTTCAAAGGCCAACTTCCTGCTAGCTGGGATCTGTCAGCCCTTCTCTGTTGGCAGCCTTCTCACTACCCTGCCCTCCTTGGCCTTCTTCACCCCCGACTCCCTCACCATCTTCCTTAAAAGGCTCTTGAGGAAGACAGCACCTCATCCCCATAAATGCTGGTCCCTGACTCCTCCCTAAGTGATGACAGATGTAATCACTACAGAATACTTTCGTGCTCTCAAGAAATGATTCCTTGAATGATCTCTACAAGTATCCCCACTGCACTTAACATATGGCTAGTTAATGAAAATTCAGGAAAATATATATTCCATAAAGTGAGGTATACCTCACATACCTATTTATTAACAAAATAAACAAACTTTAAAAATCACTTACTTTATCATTTAAGGTGGGATCATTCAATGAGTAGAGCTTATTTGTGATGTCTTTTCCAATGAGATACCTAAATATTTCATATAGGAAAGGTTCTGATTCCAGAAAGTAAGTCAATCTTTCTCTTGACCAACATAAAAATCTGCAATTATCATCTGCAATAATGGTGACCTGCCAAAGAAACAAGCACACAAGAAAAAAGCGCATCTATGTATATAAATTATGACTGTAGTTACTTGGGAGAAGAGAAAAATAGAATAATTTAGTGGACATTCTCACAGTAATAATTTTTCAAATTAGTTAAAATAAGATCCAATGCACACAGCATCTGTAACTATGTATAAAATCATGTTTAAAAACAAGCAATCTGGCCGGGCGCGGTGGCTCACGCCTGTAATCCTAGCTCTCTGGGAGGCTGAGGTGGGCGGATTGTTTGAGCTCAGGAGTTCGAAACCAGCCTGAGCAAGAGCAAGACCCCGTCTCTACTAAAAACAGAAAGAAATTAATTGGACAACTAAAAAAAAAAATATATAGAAAAAGATTAGCCTGGCATGGTGGCGCATGCCTGTAGTCCCAGCTACTCGGGAGGTTGAGGCAGGAGGATCGCTTGAGCCCAGGAGTTTGAGGTTGCTGTGAGCTAGGATGATGCCACGGCACTCTAGCCTGGGCAACAGAGTGAGACTCTATCTCAAAAAAAAAAAAAAAAAAACCAAGCAATTTGCAGAGTAAATAAAAGCAAATTCTCTGAGTTTTGTTGTTTTGTTTCATGAGGTCTGGTGACAGAGTGGTCACTAGGTCCATATGACTGATGTAGAATGTACTACATTAAGGTTGCAATTGGACATATGATTTATAGCAAAATACTTCTTTATACCCTATGGATTACAATGAGGTTTAAAAATACAGCTTCAAGCAAATGAACTAAGGTAAGATTAGTGAGGCAAGCTGTAGAGGAAAGATCTGCCCAGCTGACTCCAAAAATACACACCAGAAATTGAAAAAACTTTAAGGGCCCAGGCTGTTGCTGATGAATATGGCTGGTGGTGGTCCTTCTACCATAGGTGTTTCCAGAGTGTGACTTTTCAAGGCTAGCTCCAGGGTAGCCCACTGGGGATATTCACAAAGACTCTTCAATTAGTTCGGAACTGGAAACCATACCCTTCCCTTAAGTATTGTTAAGTAGGAAAGCAGAAAGGCACTGTAACAGAAAGGCAGAAAGGCAGAAAGGCAGAAAGCAGAAAGGCACTACCCAGAGCTCAAGTATGCCTCAAATAAATCCCTTCTCCGAAGTAAGGGGCCATGCCCGCATAACTTAGTGCCAGGAAGCCCTTCCTCCTATGCGGATCCTCTTCCATCAGTTAATACTCCTCCAAGCTTCATTACGGCTCTCTTATCACTAAATCCAAACTCATCTGTTGACACATCTGTCTCTCCTAGGCACTCTGATGGCAGGGACTGCGTACCTTTCATGTCTGAATGCCTAGCTGCCAACATGGAGTGGTGCTCAATGCATGATTATTGTATGAATGAATTAACAAATGAACACAAATACTGTAGAAGGCAAAAAACATCTTTACCTCCTCAACATTAAATCCAATGCCCGTCCTAGTAGGAGATTAAAAAGGTTTGTTAAATTGACATGAAGTCCTATCTGGGCCTCAGAGCAAGTATTTTCAAAGGGGCTCTTTCCCTTTCCTTAGTCACAAAATTAAACATATTTCAAATGACAAGGGTGTATTTATGTCTACCAAGAGAGGAAATGAAAAAACGAGCTTCTCTCCTTATGTCAACAGGCTGAAATCTGATCGTTAGCAAATGAGAGCATTTCGCTACCTTAAAAAGTGGGTCAATGTTCCTAGAAAAGTTTGTGCTTATTATATTAAAAGTAGAAATGCCCCAAATCAAACATATTTGGATTCAAGAAATGCATTATCAGCTCTAAGACATCATAAAACACTAAATTTCATTCATTGTGTCAATATAGTTTACTATGCATGTACTTTATGCCAGATACTGTTCAAGGCACTGAGGTTACAGTGCTGAACAAGAAAGAAAAAATCCTTGCCCCGTGAAGCTTACATTCTAGTGGAGGAAGCTAATAATAAATAAAGAGTTATGACAATCTCAGGTGGCAACAAGAGTTTTGACAACAATGGAATAAGGGAAAGCGGTAGACAATGACTAGGGATATAATGCTACTCACTTTGTATATGTATTGTACTTGTAGACATTTAAGGTGCTTTTACATCTAACAAGTATGTGGATCCTCAAAAGTGCCTTTACGATAATATTCTTCCCCATTTTTCAAATGTCAAATAATAAGGACCAAAAAACTTATTCACAAACACAAGTTAATCAGCGGTAGAGCAAGCACTTTTGACTTTCAGTCCATATATACTTTCCCACCAGGTCAAAATCTACCCAGTGCATCTAATATTCATCAAGACGATCACATAGAAAGTACTCTGGCCTAGTGACCACAAGGTTGGCTGCACAGTTCAGTAAGAGCCCCTCATGCAAAGAATAGCTGAACACACATCAGGAAGCCTACATTTGAGTGGAGGAAGCTGATAATAAAGAAAGAAATGTGATCAAAAATGGCAAGATTTATGTGCTAAGAAGTACAAGCAAATCTTCCCTGGGGAATTCCCAGAAACAGTAGGATACGGGTGAGTAAACAGAATGCAACCAAAAATGTTCCACAGGAGTAACTACAGAAAGGTGAGCAGTGGGTCTTCACGGCAGCCCAGCCGGGCACCTAAGCACTAAGGAGTTAGGAGAACTGAGGTCCCTTTTTTGTGTGAAGATGTCATCTGTGACACTGGAAAATATAATTCTTGTGCAGTGGGGGAAGGAGCTTAAAAGAGGGGTTCAAAATCCTCCAGGAGAAGAAGAAGAAATCGTACTTAAGTGATACACAGGGCATTTAACTTCTCTTCCGCCATTTGAATTACCTTGAGTTTCCTCTGAGGTAAAAAAGTTAAATGCTATTTTTACTATGACACTATAATAATTTCCTTAACAAATTCATTTTTTATTGCTGGTTGAAATTTACTTTAAGGTTGTTTAAATAATTACTGAATATAAATTTAGTAACGATATTCAAACAATAAGCTATACTTATAGTACATATGAGTAACTTACAGGGCCTTAAGAGCAGGGATTTAGTTGGAAGCCAGTAGTTAATGTGCCAACTGAGGTCATTTTACTTGATAGCTAATGCTTCATTTCTGCCAAATAGACAGTTTCAATTAATGATTTCCTGTCACAACAGTAAGTAAAGCATATTTTTAATGAGAATTTTTAATAAAGCAATGTAAGAATTTGTTAAGCTCCCATAAAATAAATTTACTTCTTAAGTTATTAGGGTACTTCAGCAGTGCTACGCATGAGTCCTTGTGAAGAATTTTACTGAAGAGATAAAAGCAAACATGGCAATGGAAGACATAAAAGGCTATCTTTGAGGTAGAGAATGAGACTAAGCATTTGCAACCAGGTTTGCCACGATTACTTCAGGGCACTGGATCAGTCCCTCCTTTTACATTCCAAACCAATTCTATAGCCTGACATAAAAAGGAGACAGTGGGCTCCATCTCAGGAGAATGAGGGGGTATCTGAGACAGTTGTCTTGTGTGCCAGAATCTTAAACAGCGGTCTGAGAACAGGACTGGCTGACTATCCTGAGGGAAGAATTTATTACTTTTTCACACATCACACTGCATTTCACACACCAGAACATGAAAATGTCCTAGAAGTGGTCTATTCAACTATATGCTTATTGAGTTCTCATAAGTACTAAAATAAAGCAGATTCAAAACTGGCAGATTAAATTGCTTCACAGCTTCACCGAAATAGTTACTTAACATTAAGATAATGTTTTCTTTAAATACCAGTTAAAACTTAGTGTTCATTTATTTCATGAGAGCATAGGGACATATGCCTCCAAGACATTCCTCTTCCCTTAAAGTCAATAAAGCTTTGATTTTAAGTCTTTGCAGCATCAGGACATCCTACTGGCTATGGAAAGGCAACAGCATGAGACAGAATATAAAAGAAAAGCTCGTAAATGATAAAGCTCACTTGATATAAAACAACTGCACAAAGAAGAAGAAACCAAACACAAAACATTACTTCTACCTTTTGTAATGATGATACTCAAGATTCTAGCAACAATTATAAATAGCAACCAAAAAGAAAAAAACAGACTCTAAGCACCTACAGATAATGAACTGTAAGTTCAGAATCTGTCCAGCTCTATCATGACGCCTATTATCATTATAATTACTACACATTTACCTGAGCAATACCCGCTGTGCAATCTCAAGAGAGGATCACTGAGTCCGCCTGCCTTTTCTTTCCTCCTTTTCATCCTGTGTTACGATTCATGAGCACCCTAACCACAGAATGGATTTAAAGAAAGAAAAATTCAAAGGAAGTAGGTCCTTGTGAGAACATGAGAAGTGGTCACAGTCAGGGAAAAAGGAGATTAGCAGGTAAAAGGCGTGAGGGTGGAGAAAATGTGACCCCTCACAATTTCAAGCGTCCTCCACCATTGGCACAGGTAGCAAGAAGTTGGCCCTGGGAGCACATAGTATTTTTCATTCAGGAACTTTCTTCAATAAGTGGCAATATATATACTCTTACACAGACGTGTAACCCCTATTTTTTTACTGTTGAGTACCTGCCAACAGGAATGTTTTGTAAACAATCAAAGCACAATCTCTCCTGAGGACGTGCTCTGATAGAGTCGGCTCCAACTGTACAAGACGCAGGTTTGATGATGCTGGAGTAGTTTTTATCCACGGATCAGGAAATGCCACACTGACTCTATGCAGAGAAAAGCTGACTGGGGTTAGGAAAAGCTAAATACTTGTTCTGCACCCAGCTATAGTACCACAATTTTGGTCATGTTTTTGGAATCTTCACAGTAATTACTGGGAATAATTCAACTACCAAAATCTAATCCCTAGTCCCCAAGAAGAAAGAGAGCTATAGCTAGTGGTAGGAATTTCTCTTTTGTTAACTTAATTATAAATATAATTTGAAGTCCAGTGGAAAAGATAGTACATTTTAGTATTTCTGGCCTCCTAGGTTCTACTTGATTCTGAAAACAAAGAAGGTTCAGTTCCTACCCCATCCCCAAATACTAGTCTCCTCAGGATTACATGAGATAATTATCATATAAAACCATCTGCTGCACTGCATGGAGAAATAGATGCAACAGATAAATATTGGGCTTTGGAAGAAGAAACTATAAAAAGGTCAGAGAAAAGAAGGAGAGAGGAGAGCAGTGGCCCTGCACCAGTTTGTAGATGGTGGTGATTAAAGATAAAATAAGAACATAAATCTCACAGCAAAGCTGACCCTCACAATGACAAGGTGAGAATATAAATTAAAGGAGCCAGGATATAGCATTAGCTTTTTCCTTCTGTATTGTAAGCCCAGCCAGCTTGGGAACAGTGTTGCACGTGATGAACTTACATGGGACCTTCTAGCAAAATGCACACAACCTTAACAAGTAGCACAATTACTCAAGGTAGGTGGGAGTGGGACAGGGCTGAAACCACTGTAAATGAAATAAACTGTACGTCTGTAAATTTTCCCTCTTAGCTCCACTCCTGTAGCATCCCAAATTGTAAGGCATCTCAAAATGAGACTCTAAAATAAGAGATTTTGCCTTCAAGAAACACTGACATTTCTTCCTCCCTCAGGTGATAACATCCCCTTCAATTTCATTTCCTACCTAAATAGATTTGCCTTCTTGCTCATAAGCAATCCTGTTCTTGGGATATTTCCTCACTGCTATATATCCACAGGCTGAGACTAAAGGAAACTCTCACCAGTTTTCTTGGTTACTTTCTTACCAATAACAAGGTGAATGAATAAAATAGGAGGGCTGGGCACTTACAGAAAGAATCAGAACAAAGTGCCACGTAATAGAGTAATTTTTTTAAATAAAAAAAGAATCACATAAAATAGTCCACGTCCAAATTATTACTATTATGAAGAACTTTATTCTTCACCCTTAAACATATTAAGCATAAAAATGTAAAGCGATTATTTTTTTTCATAAAGATTAACAAAATAAATTCCCTAGGGCAAAGCCAGTTTCCTGTTTTCCCCCAATAAAAGTAATCAATTACATGATTTAGGAACACTGATTACCTACAACTGACATTTTCCTTTTTTCTCATAATAAAAGCATTAGATGTTTTCTATGGAAAAATTATAAAAATTCAAATAAGCAAACAATAAAAAAATAAAAAAGCAATCAAACTCACAACCTAGAAATAACAGTGTTAACATTATGGCCAAATTAGGATATATCTCTCTAGAACTATTTTTGTGTATATGTACATACACACTGGTTTTTTTTTTTAAGTTTTTAAAAAACTGGGATCATGTTGTAACACCATATGGTAATCTCTTTTTTTCAATAAATCATGTCCACTTTTCCATTAATATCCTTTGGATTCTGTATGAGACACAAACTAGTTTCAATCTGATTAAAACTCATGCAAAAACATACCTGGAATTTTTCACCTTTGTGCATCTGAGTTGATCTAAATTCAGGAGAATCTATAAAGGCACAGGGGTAAATGTTATGCAGAAAATGTCCTCGGTAGGAGACCTTCATTCTGGTAACAGAAATTAATGTTAAAAAATACATAATATTCCACAAATAACACAACCCTTAAAAAGTGCCATAATCTTATGGGATTGTATTTTGTACTAAAGTTTTAAAGATTACACAGATGACAGACATAATTAAAAGCATTTCCTGAGGCACACGTATTTCAAAAACTAATGTAAGGGAAAAAAGGGTCCGGTAGTGAATCAGACAGGTACCTTCTGATGGCCAGCATCACTCTTACAAGGGGAGTGACCATATAATCTGTGACTCAAACTGGGAGATTTCTGAGAGGGAAAAGGATGCTATTAATAATTATTCCAACACAATATAAACTGGCTCTCTCCCCAGAAAACTGAAATTCCTAGAAGTTATATTCTTGTGATATTCAAAAATATAAACATGTCACCTCTGAAGCATGTATGAGCTTCTTGAATTTTAATGCCTTATTTAAACCCACTTCTGGCCGGGCGCGGTGGCTCATGCCTGTAATCCTAGCACTCTGGGAGGCCGAGGCGGGCAGATTGTTTGAGCTCAGGAGTTCGAGACCAGCCTGAGCAAGAGCAAGACCCCGTCTTTACTAAAAATAGAAAGAAATTAATTGGACAACTAAAAATATATAGAAAAAATTAGCCGGGCCTGGTGGCGCATGCCTGTAGTCCCAGCTACTTGGGAGGCTGAGGCAGAAGGATTGCTTGAGCCCAGGAGTGTGAGGTTGCTGTGAGCTAGGCTGATGCCACAGCACTCACTCTAGCCTGGGCAAAAAGAGTGAGAATCTGTCTCAAAAAAAAAAAAAAACCCACTTCTATTTGACTCATTAACTTTAAATAAAAGGTCAAAAATGGTTAAAATATTGACAATTAAGAATTCTGACATCAACAAGATTAAGAGCAGCAAATTCTTCCTAGCTTTCACATGTTGCTCTACAGCATTCCAAAGTATAGTTGTAAAATACAATTTCACCACCAACAAACTCCACGACTGCTTCCTCCATTAGTTGGCAACATTGCCTTCCATTTATTTCCTTCCCAGTGGCCACAGAAATATTTAAGGTAAACTAGGAATTTCGATCTTCACAGGGCACTTACTTTCCCTTCAGGAGAATACTCAGACGGTCATCAACTGAGGTTTTATCCTCTGCAGCATAAGCCTGGCCCTTTTTCAAGGTTTGGATCATGCAAAACTGTCCAGTTAACCTTCTGAACAAATCTGGAGGCACTCGGAGTGGTTCAAACAATCGCCGGTAGATGCCACTGAGTTCCTTTTCAATCTTTACCTGAAATGCAGGAATGACCAGATGTTGCACTACTGCAGCAACCCTAAAACATGGACTTCTGTGGTCTAAACGTGGTTTTGAAAATTTTAAATCTGTGATACATACCATCAGCCTTCTGTGTTTAGGTCAATGGAATCATACACAGAGAGTAAATGATGATAGAGGTTTACACATCAGATGCTAAAAGGGCACTTTTGTAGTCAAACTGAACTCTGAGAGCTTAAGGGGAAGATGTGCACTATTGATCACACCTCTTTCTGTGGGCTGAAATGCAACTGTTGAGGTTTTGAATGTTGTCACAACATTCACCTTCCCAATCTTAGCACCTTCCACAAATAACACAAAACTTTCTGTGAAGCCTTTGTTTCACAGAGAGAAATTACATTAACTTTTAAATACCACAGCAAGAAAATAAACACACAAAATGGGAATCAACGTGGAAACAAGTTTATAAAAATAATATACATTAAGCATTTTATCCCAATATAATTATTATTTTATGCACCAATACAGGAAAACAAACATGCACAGCTGTAATCATTGCTTTACATTTACGTATTCTCAAGAAAAAAGTGTGTAAAAGAGTTTCAGTGTAGCAGTTTCATCCTAAGGGATAGTGAATTCTGTAGAATGGAGAAGCCACTGGCAAATAAGGCTGGCTACTGGAGAAAGAGAAAAGCAATGGTGTAATGACTGTTGTCAGATTCTCCAAGGCCCAAGTCATGCCCCATCTTCGGGCCCTGCATTAGTCTCTGCAAGTCACACTAATTGGATGGATGGAAAACTGCACCGCACTGAGAATGAACTTTGGTGGCCAAATCAAATGGACATCTGTCCCAGTGAAATTGCTGGCAGATATACTACAAAGCTTATAGACCCAGATCATGACAGCTGTTCCAACCTGACGTCACTCTACCATTTGCAATGATCCTACTTGTCCTGCTGTTTCATTTTGATGAAGATCCAGCATTTATATTTTTCAAAAAAGTAGGTTTATAGTCTGAGAAGAAATAAAAACACAGACACTAGGTGATTTACCCACTTGGTGCCATGATCACACTGGCAACTTCTGAACCCTACATTTTGGGATGCCAGCAAGTTCTGACATTCAGGAATTCTAATCCTCGTTTTTACTATCATCTACCTCTTCCACTTCAGAGCTGCTAGTAATAAACATTTAAAATAATTTATTCACAAATATGTTCCACTTCCTGCATGCACACTAGCCAAACTGCCACAGCAATGAACATACGATCTGAAAAATCTACTGATGAATATTCATAATCTGCTCATCCTGCATGTCTCAGCTTGAGTCCCAATTTCTTCATGAAGAAGAAATTCTTAATTCTTTTTCTCTTTGAAAGCATCCACTCATCAAATGTTTTTTTGAGCACCTACTGTATGCCAATCATGGTTGATAGGAACAGGGGATACCACTGTCAGTGTGGTAGATTATATTACTGTTTCCAATTATTTGCTGCTCCCAACCCCTATAAGAGGATTAAACGTCCCCTTACCCCACCCCATTCCCACATTATCAAGCTTGGCCATGTCACTTGCTTTTGTCAATGAAATGTGAGCAGAAGTGACATATGTTCCTTTTGAGCAGAAATTTTAAGAGACATTGGGGATTTCCCTTTTGTTCTCTTGTAATTTTCCCTCTGCCATAAAAATGCATGGTTCAGATAGAACCTGCTGCTTCAGCAAAGACCCTGAAATGAATCAGACATACAGAATAATCACTGCTAACACACAGCTGCCAAAGTCAACATGTAAGATGAGTGAGAAAAAGAGCCTGTTGCTATTATACATCACTAAGATTTTTCAGGTTGTTTGTTATACAGCATCACCTAGAGAAAACTAACTAACACAGTAAAACAACACAGACTGAGATACTATGCTTGACGAGGTGACAATCTAGTGAAATGCCTATTATATATATCACCTATATCATTCTGTAATCTCCTATGAATTATCTTGCTTTCTAATAGTTTTCTATATGCAGGTCTGGCCTTGAACATAAGATTAGGGCAAGGACTGTATCTTTTACTTTATAGAATGTTTGTTTGTGTTTAAGATAGTCAGTAGACATGTATGGACCGATTCCTAGGAGCCCTGCTATTTTCCTACTCTATTTTTGTTCTTGGTATGATCAAGGAAATACAACAAGATATATCAGAGTTGAAAAGGAGTTAAACACTAGTGTTCTGGTAACAACCCACCAAAAATGGTTATTTCCTTAAACGAATATTTTGGGCGTAAGAAAAAATATATAGCCATTATATTAAAAAAAAATAGCATCAGCTATTTGTAAATCATTAGGATGTTTACAGAAGTTACCTATTAGTAAGTAATTTTATAATTAGGAAAAGAGAGTCCCAAGTGACATGTGAATATCAATAGACAAAGGAAATAATCAAGTAATATGGCATTAAAAGAAAATATTATTCACATTTCTCATATCCTAATGACTAAAAAAGTTTTAAAAACTCATTTGTAGAACAAATTTTATAGTACTCAAATGCTTCACTTTCAAGCATATATAAACACAAAGTCTAATCTTCAGAGAAATGATATTAAAGGGACTAAAAATGTTAGATGTTCATTCTAAGTCTAAACAAAATACCTTCAAAAGTTTTTAGCTTTAAAATCACTTCCTTATTAATTAAATTTAGTAATTACCGGTCTTTTCTTGTATAAAAGATATGAAAGATGCAAAATGTTGACACCCAAGAACACAGAGTTCCAGATCATTATATCCAAGGCACATCGGTAGAGAGTGGCCCAGACGATATAAAGGGTACATCCTGTTGAATAACAAAGTGAATGTGTTAGATATGTAGAACAGCTTCAGCAGGTAGCTGAATAAATTTGTTATTCTCTGTAGATGCAGTAGTCCACCCTTTTCCTCTCCCAGTGAATACCTGAATCGTGGATAATGCCTAATCCTATTATATACACTATGTTTTTTTCAATCCGATAACCAAGATGGCTACTAAGTGATTAATGGGCAAGTAGCATATACAGTATGGATTTGTTGGACAAAGGGATGATTCATGTCCCAGGCAGGACAGAGCAGTACAGCATGAGATTTCAAAGTACTACTCAGAACAGCTTACAATTTAAAATTTACAAATTATTTATTTTTGGAATTTTCCATTTAATATTTTTGGACTGCAGTTGACCTCAGTAAGCAAAACCATAGATAAGGGGGGACTACTACTGTAGCACTCAAAAATGCACCTGAATAAATGGGTCATTAGGGAAATAATCACATAGAGAGTAATTTGTCAACAATCATTGGCTAATAGATTTAATTGTTTCAATATTTTGATGTAAATCAATTTAACCTGCTTCACTAGGGTTACTGGGGTACATATATATATATATTTTAATATATATTTATTTATTTAAACTATTGTGTCTGGGTAGTTGCTTTATTGGCCACAGCAAAGTGCCTTTTCAAATAATAATAGTTAAAACTATACAGTAAGTACTTACTATGTGCCAGGCACTATTCCAAGTCAAATATATATATGAGACACACGCACACACTCTCTTACTTAATTCTTACACAATCACCCCAGTAAGTGGTATTATTTTTACCACTTCCTGAAAATGGAGGCAGTAGAAAGGTTAAATCACTTGCCCAAGTTACTCAGCCAGTAATGAAACCAGGATTTGAATTACACAGTCTGGCTCCAAAGCCCACACTCTTATACATGAATGGATTTTCTGATATCTGAAAAATCTAAACAACATATGAAATCATATATAGTGTTACCTAAAGTAAGTGAGAGATATGGCACGTGAAGATCTATGTTCTAAGTTACTTCATATAGTACTAATTCAGTAATGAAGACATATTTTTTGGTATGCTATGGCCTGACAAGGAATATTCTGAAGCCCCTAATACAAAGCCCATCTGATGCCAGTTTTAGAAAAGTTACATAAAATCTCAATCAGGTATCTTACCTATAGCGAACATCACCCTAAGAAATATCATATGAAGGTGAAGAGTAGTTGGAATAATCAATCCGATTGCAAAACAAATATTTGCTACGTGAAAAACTAGATGATGTATCTCTCTCCAGTTTTCACAAGTGGTCTCATTGGAAGGCACAGGTATGGTACTCTCTAACTCAGGTGTAAAACCTATGGCAGTTGTTTCTGCCAATAGGCTAGACTCTGTATAATTCATCTTGAAAATTCCTGTAAAAACAAATAAACAATAAGACAATCATAAAAATAGCTACTGTATCTTATTACCCCTGTAAGTGTTCTGTCAAAATTATTTCTGTGAATGAAGTGCCGATAAACAGACTTCTCTGGTGCTTATGAATTAGATAGACCCATGTTCAAATCCCAGCCCTGTCACATATTAAATGTATACATTTCCTTACCTGTTAAATGATGATAATAATACCTCATTTGCCTCATGATTAAATGAAATGAAATATATAAAGTATTTAGCACAGTGGACAACTATTCCCTTATATATACATGTACGTGTGTGTGTACACATACACACACACGCACACACACACACACATATATACACATACTTGGAGGTGGAAGGTGATGGAATTACTAGTCTAAAAGACAATCACCAATGTTCATGTACCACAGCAATTACAAAGTTATTTACTATAGTCTTCTAGCATATTTCCACTAGTGACACTGAATCCAAAGGCAGGAAAAATAACTGGAAAAACTAATTGTTTGAATACTCTGTAAAATATTATAACCCTCATCTCTACTATTTGAAGACTTAGGATATTTAGAAGACTCTATTTTTATACCATCATTAAATCATTGTATCATAGATACATACATAATACATTAACATAAATGTACATAATATATAATCATATACATTATTCTAAACATTTATATACACACAGAGAGATGTAACATTTAAACTTTCTCTTACTGTATAATTTAAATCTTTCTTTGCCATAATAATTCCAGTTGGTAGCATCTCGCAAATTAGAAAGTAGTTAACTTCCAGTTTACTTATATGTAGGAGACGTCATGAATATACATTTGACTATTTAATACTAAAATCCATAGCAAATACATTTCAAAGAATATACATTTTACACATGCTTACATAAAACTTAACACAAAGTGGTACTATTTTTTGACTATACTACCTGTCCTTGGTGTGGTCCTTAAAATACTTTCTATTATTAATTACACAAATTTGGTCTTTGACAAACACTATGTTGGTTTAAAGAATATGTGAATTATTCTGTTTCATGAAAAGCATTCCAGACGGGGCTCAAAATACCTTTAAATTTAATTTAGAAATATGTATTTCTTTCAAAATAAGCTCATGCGATTAACCTTACTTTTCTATTCATTGTTTTTGACCATACTAAAGGTTTTAGATGGTAGAATAATTGGTACAGAATGGGCAGCTTGGAAAGATGTTAACAGACAAATATGAAAGAATTCCATATCTCTTAAGATGATAAGAAATACACCTAAATTTACAAATTCAGAATAAATGATCAAGTCAATTAAAGATCTCTTTACATAATTCTGAACTAGCTTATCAATACAATAATAGTTGGCTTAGGTACTGATTAGCTATAAAAAGGAAAGAAACATAAAACTTCTACTACTTTCCAAATGTCTCAATCAAAAAAATATAAGCCTATTGCACAATGGGGGGAAGATCATTATTTTAATAACTCCATTTATAAAAGTTTGCTTTTGAGGGTCAAATCAGAACTAATCTCATAATTTCTACAGGAGAGAGAATAATATTAAATGTCGTCTATCACTCATAAGCTAACATTAACTACCCCAGCATTACGTAAGTTAATAATAACTACCATTTCTACAGCACTTTAAATGTGCTCACACTCCCATTGTCCTATTTGTTCTTTTTTTCTTTTTTTTTGAGACAGAGTCTTACTCTGTTGCCCGGGCTAGAGAGTGCCATGGCGTTAGCCTAGCTCACAGCAACCTCAAACTCCTGGGCTCAAGCGATGCTTCTGCCTCAGCCTCGCGACTAGCTGGGACTACAGGCATG
>NW_012149174.1:1462439-1466982 GCF_000956105.1 Propithecus coquereli
GGGAGGGCCTATTTGTTCTTTTAACTATCCTTTGTCCTCTATGAGGTAGGGACAATGTTTATTCATCTATATCAGGGGTGGGGAACCTGTGGCCTTGGGACCACATGTGGCCTTCTGGATCCTTGAATGCAGCCTCTTGACTGAATCCAAATTTTGCAGAACAAATCCTTTTAATTAAGGGATTTGTTCTGTGAAGTTTGGATTTGGTCGAGGGGATACACAGATTCTATGTATTTCCAAGGCCTAGCCTCTATAGAGAGCTCTTCTTTAGCAGAGATGAAAGCCGTACTGAAGGGACATAAACATGGCAGACACTTTGAGAAATCACTTTTCAGTCTCCCCACACCTCAGGAAAGACAGGGGAGTGCCTAGCCTTCCTGAGATTCAGAAGGTCAGCTTCTATAACCACAAGCCACCAGGGAAAGTCACTTCTGCTCCTTGGGTCTGTTTCTTCCTTGGAATTGAGTCAGCTAGACTAGATGTTCTTTAAAACTCCTTCAAGTTTTAAAAGCCTATGGTTCGAATACACATTTATATAATAAATTAATCAGTACATATTCCCCCTTGAATCCACCTGATTTCACCTGTATTGCCTACTAATTCACTGTAGTTCAATTTCAGGCTTCTAAAATTTCTTAAAGTGGTACTAAAAGTACCAATTTCTGGTCCAAGAACAATGACAGGAAAACTACAATCTACTGACCCAAGAACCAGAAAATAGTAATAGCAATTTTTAAAAGGTGGGATCAGCCTACAATATATTTTGATGCACCACACCTTATTAAATGCATTATTTGCATACAGAGATCTATAAAAAGATATTTATATCTATATAGACATCTATAAAGATGTATATCTATACATAAAATTGTCCATTGTAAAAGGCAAGTTATCAATTGTTAAAAAAATATTGATCGGATCTTACTGGCTTCAGCTTACTTTAATTACCACTTAAATGATTTAAGTAGCTTACACTTAACTATCCTTATACAAAGAATGAATGTGTCTAATGAGAAAGGTTAGACTGGTAAATTGATAAACTTTCAGATTAATTTTGACTACGTAAAATTTTTTTGAGTAAATCAAGAGAAATTAATCTTTCTCTCATCAGATCGTCAAAGTCTAATTCCTTAAATAACCTATACTAGTAAAGTCCTGTTTATCTATTGGTCTTCAAATAGGTGATTGAAGAGCTAAATAGGTAAACGATGAAACTAACGTTAAGTCTTCCCCAAACTACAAAAATGATGAAGATAACAGCAAGGAGCAAAAGTCGTGCTAGTAGACTTAATTCATTCTGTAATTCTAACGGAATCTTTGCACATCTGCGGAATAGCAAATGGCATTACGTTGCTAAGTCTTTTCGCACTTATTCATGCTTCAATGCATGCAGTTTCTGGGACTTGTCTGGCCAACGACCGGTTTCCCAACGGTTCTGGGAACAAGAGTGCGGATGGGTGGCGAGGACCACGGGTCCCCAGCCATCTGCTCTCCCCTGGGACCCCGCTCACCTCGCTCCTTAAAGAAGGACGGTGTCAACTGTCTTTCTGGACCAGGCGCCCTCGGGCCGCAAGGGGCGAGGAGTGAGCGCCGCGCCACACCTCACACTCCCAGCGCGGAGCTGGGTGGGCGACGCCGAGCGCCCGGTCGCACGCAGCCTCCGCGCGGAACCTGGTGGCCCTACAGTACGCAAAGATGAGCCGCGTTGTGCTCGGGGGCCGGGAGCCCAGCGGAGAGGAGAGAGGCCGAGCTCACCAAAGGGTTACCCGCCGCAGAGCGCGGGAGCTGGCACCCGATGGGACTGATCGCCGGGGACGCTCGTGCTGCCTGACCCGAGCTGCAGCAGCTGACCCTTGAGGGTCTGTGGCCGTGGCGCACAGACCCGGGGAGAAGGGCGGCCTCCAAGGACAGGGAGCCTCGCGAGGGCGCGGCCAGCGAGGAGGGGCAGAAGGCGGCGCCCCCGGCCGCCGAGGCGCGGAGGACAGGCAGCCGCCGCCAGGGCCCGCAAAGTTGCTCCCAACCGCGCTGGGATCCAACTTTCGCTTCCCAATATAGCCAAGGCAGCGCGCGCGGAGAGCCGGCGGCAGCTGCGCCTCCTGCTCCTTACCTGGCTTGTCCCGGGCAGGGAGCCTGGACGCCGCTGGCCAAAGTTTGGGGCGGCAGCGACGACGCGCGGGACGCGGATGCAGCTGCTCGACGTGAGCCCGATCGCGCTAGCCTCGGCAGGTCCGCGGGTCCGGAAGCTCTGAGCCCAGGGCCGGGTCCCCGCGCCCGCAGCGGCTTTGACTAAAATAGGCATCGCGGCGGCGGCAGCTGGGGCTGGGGCCGCACCGCGCACGCGCCCGCCGCCCAGGCGCCCCCCGGCGGGCGGAGCCCCGCGCTTCGGCCAGGACTCCCCGCGCCAGCTCCTCAGACGCTGCGTCCCGGCCGCACACCAGTGAGAGCAGTTTGAAACGCCCGCTTATTTCTTTTCTTGTTTCGCTCTACTTTTGGCTTCTGTCTTTGTTTGGGCTTGAGTGGGGTCAGCAGCATCTTGAGACAAGCGGCGTTAGTCGCTCATCCCCTCAGGGATAATTTGAGAAGTAGGGGTCCCGGTTAGGGAGAGAAATCAAGATAGGCAGTGAGAACTAGAATCTTCATTTCACCTCAAAATTGAACGACCGACTCGCATAACTCCTTATTTAGAGACTCGCCCATACCTCAGCAGGGAATAGCCCCCGAGAGCGCGCGACTTAGCGTCTGAGTATGGCGGCGGAGGCCGGACATTTGGTGCACATGGATGCGGGCCACAGCCGTCTGGGGCGCGGCGAGGGGCCAGCCCTGGTGCTGCTGCTGCGGCTGTGGAGGCCACGTGGGAGAGACTTTTGACACAGGCCACTGTTTGTGTTTTCGAGGAAGAGTGCTTATCCAAAACTCTTGGTCCCGCGCAATGCAGGGCCCTCCACTGTAGGCAAAGCACCACCTGAAGTTTGCCTTGTAGATTTGAGACTCTAAATTGTAAAACAAGATATGAAAGTATGCTCCAATCAATCCTTATTGTTAACTGGACAACTATTTTGGGTAAGAAATTTAGGGAAAATTAATGAAGAGTTGGCATTGAGGGGTGTGTGCTGTAGTACACAAGAAAAAGGTTAGATGGATATACACAGTTTCCACCAGAAGTGTACCATTTGGGGATAGAATTTGCATCGGTTATTAGAGTATGAGGTCGTTCATGTGGGCCAAACGTGACCTAAATATAAAAACACTACTATTGATTGTGTGAAGGTACATTATAGTGTGCATTCCAGTTCACGCTGGCCAGGTCTCTCTAGTGAAGAGGCGATGCAGCCGGGTGTTCAGGAACATGGGCCATGGTGCTGCACAAACCGTATTTGAATCCTACCTCTGCTGTCAGCTTACCGTGTGACCTTGGAGAAGTTACTTAGCCTTTCTGTGCTTCAGTTTCCATTTTGTAACATGGGGATGATGATGATGATAATTGCACCTGTATCTCATAGGATTGTTTTGAAGACTAAATGGTGAAATATATATAAATATAAAGGGCTTAAAATGGTGTTTGGGACATAAATTCTATGTATAAGAATATATATTTATGAAGCTCCTCTAACATGTCTGAAATTTGCTGTAACTGCACAGGATTAGTTTTCAAAGCGACTTCTTCAGCGTCTGTTTCTTTCTAGATGCTCTGCCAGCCATTTTTGTAGCTACTACTAAATACCTTTTAAGAGATGGCTATAATAAACATGTGCATAAAGATTTCACTATGTGGATGGTTCACTGGAGGGTAACTTAAGATAGTGAATACTGGAAATAACTTAAATTCTAATCATGGGGTATTAAATAAATTATAGACTATCCAAACAATCTTGCTCTAAGCAGCCATTAAAAATAATTTATAGAAAGATATTATAGATATAATAATGTCTACTAGTTATATACAGCAAAGGTCAGCAATCTACAGCCCAAAGGCCCAGTCCACTGCCTATTTTTGAATACCCCACAAACTAAAATGGTTTTTATGTTTTTTTAATGGTCCAAAAATATCCAAAAAAGAATATTTCATAATCTGTAAAAATTATATAACAGTCAGATTCAGTGTCCATAAAGTTTTATTAGAACTCAATCATGCTCTCTTTTATGGCTGCTTTTGTGCTACAAAGGTGGCATTGAGTAGTTGCAACAGAAACCATATGGCCCACAAAGCCTAAAATATTTACTACCTGGCTCTTTACAAAAAAGTTAACTAACCTCTCACATAGAGTGTACTTTGTGCCAGGCACTGTTATAAGTGATTTAGATGTATTGTCACCTATTATAAGACACACTCCTTAATCAGGATAGGGTACCTGTAAGACATTTAGATCATATAAAGAGCACTGAATTAGATTTCATAAGATGAGTTCTAGCCTTTGACAGAGTCTGTTTTCTCTGACTCTGTGTTCTATAGAAAAGGAATATTGAAAAAAAACCCTAATCCCCTCACTATAACCCATCTAAGCCTTAAAATGATAATTATAATGAATATCTTACTGTATTTTAA
>NW_012149174.1:1467192-1470143 GCF_000956105.1 Propithecus coquereli
AACTGGTGGCCTCAAGTGATCCTCCCGCTTTGGCCTCCCAAAGTGCTGGGATTACAGGCATGAACCACTGTGCCTGGCCTGTATTTTAATTTCTCATCACAAATATATGAATACTAGCTCTATAAAATTCAAAATAAGAATTGCAGACACAGAACCCTAGGTTTGGAAATGCCTTAAGCTCCCTGGTCTTCCCCTGCTGGCTATGGAAAGATCAGATTGAAAGATTCCGAGCACTATTTGAAAATTAATATGAAGCAAGGAGCTAACTTGCACAAATGCATAGAATGAAAAGGGTAAGAGACATAAATAACAAAATATAGGGCAGTCTGTCTCCTTTGTAAAAACTTTGGCTAGTATTAGATCAACATAATATTATTTTTACTTTTATTTTTCTACAGGCATCCTAGTCTGCTTTTACCAGTTGTATAAAACCTTGATGAGACTTCAAAGTTCAGATGGAGTAAGTTTTGTGGGAAGAAAAAACAACAAGATCTGAGGGAGTCACTGGTTTTAAAAGTATGATAAGTAGTGATGATAAGTAGCATTATCTTCCTTAATAAGTATCTGCCCATGGGGCAGACTTTATCGGTGTAGACTTTATTTCAGCTGTTAATCCTGATTGCATGGAGACCATAGCTTCTTCTGATGTGGTCTCACAGCAGACAGTTCTGGTCAAAGAGGGATCATTAAACTACTTAATTACAGTGGGAGGGGGGTTAGGGATGCAAAATTACCTATGGGCAAAATGTACACTATTCGGGTGATGGGTACACCAAAAGCCCAGACTTCACCACTGTATGGTATATACATGTAACAGAATTCAACTTGTATACCTAAAATTTATTAAAATTTTAAAAAAGGAAAAAAAAGCAACTGATTAGATTGTTTCTGAATCCAAGCTCCTTCCATTAAATTTTTCATTGATTAGTTTGGCAACCAAACTCATTGACTGTTTTTAAATTTCTTTTGCTTTTAAAAAAGAATTAATAGACTCTTTTTAACAGCAGTTTAGGTTTACAGATGGTTGAACAGACAAGACAGAAAGTTCCCATATAACCCCTCTTTCCCCTGCTCAGTTTCCCCTGCTATTAACATCTTGCATTAGTGTGGTACATTTGTCACTATTGGAGAACTCATATTGATACATCCTTATTAACAAAAGTCCATAGTTTACTTTAGGGTTCACTCTTTGTGTTGTGGAGTCTATGGGTTTTGCCAAATGTATAATGTCTTGTGTCCACCATTATGGTATCATAGAGAATAATTCCAAACCCCTGTGCTCCAGTTCTTCATCCCTTTTCCTATCCCCCCAAAAACCCCTGGCAACCACTGATCTTTTTACTGTCTCCATAATTTTGCCTTTTCCAAAATGTCATACAATTGGCAATATATAGTATATTGGCTTCTCAGACTGGCTTCTTTCACTAAACAGTAAGTTTCCTCCATGCTTTTTCTTTTTCTTTCTTTCTTTTTCTTTTTTTTTTTTTGTGGAGATGGGGCCTTGGCTGTTGCCCAAAGTGGTCTTGAACTCCTGGCCTCAAGCAATCTCCTGCCTTGGCCTCCCAAAGTGTTGGGATTACAGGCATAAGCCATGGCGCCTAGCCCCTTTTCTTTTTTTTAAAAAAATTTGATATATGTGTATACTTTGAAATGATGACCACAATCAAATTAGTTAACACTTCCATCATCTCACCTGGTTACCTTGTGTGTGTGTATATGTGTGTGTGGTGAAAACATTTGAGATCTACTCTTAGCAAATTTCAAGTATACAATACGTTATTGTTAACTATAGTCACGAGGCTGTACGTTATTTCCCCGGAGCTTATTCATCAGAACTTACTCATCTTGTAACTGAAAGTTTGTACCCTTTGACCAGCTTCTTCCCATTTCCCTCATCCCTTAGCCTCTGGTAACTCTATTCTCTGTTTCTATGAGTTTGACTTTTTTAGATTCCACGTGTAAGTGAGATCATACAATATTTATCTTTCTCTGTCTGGCTTATTTCACTAGGTTTAATGCCCTCCAGGTTTATCCCTGTTGTTGCCAATGGCAGCATTTCCTTCTTTTATATGGCTGAATGATATTCCATTATACACACACACACCACTTACCATGTTTTCTTTATCCATTCATCTGTCAGTGGACACTTAGGTTGTTTCTATGTCTTAGCTGTTGTAAATACTGCTGCAATGAATATGGGAGTACAAATGTCTTTTTGAGATAATTATTTCCTTTCCTTCAGACACAGACCCAGAAGTGGGACTGCTGGATCATATGGTAGTTCTATTTTTAATTTTTTGAGGAACCTCCATACTACTTTACATAATGGCTGTACTAGGTCTACATTCCCACCAGCAGTGAATGAGAGAGTTCCCTTTTCTTAACATTTTGGCCAGCACTTATTATCTCTTGCCCTTTTGATAATAACAGTCTTAACAGGTCTGAAGTGATTATCTCATTGTGGTTTTGATTTGCATTTCCCTGATGATTAGTCATGTTGAATACCTTTTCATGTACTTGGCCATTTGTATGTCTTCTTTGGAAAAAATGGGGTCTGTTCATGTCCTTTGCCCATTTTTAATTTATTTACATTTTTGTTCTTGAGTTTTATGAGTTTCTTATATATTTTGGATATTAACCCCTTATTAGATATATGGTTTGCAAATATTTTCTTCCATTTCCTAGGTTGCCTTTTCATTTTGTCAATCATTTCCTTTGCTGTGTGGAAGCTTTTTAGTTTGATAGAATCCCACTTGTTTACTTTTGCTTTTGGTGTCATATAAAAAAACGTTGCCCAGATCAGTGTCAAGATGCTTTTTCCATATGTTTTCTTCTAGTAGTTGTATAGTGTCAGGTCTTACATTTAAGTCTTTTATCCATTTTGAGTTATTTTTTGTGAGTGGTATAAGATAAGGATCCAATTTCATTCTTTTGCATGTAGATAACCAGTC
>NW_012149174.1:1471178-1479024 GCF_000956105.1 Propithecus coquereli
TTTAGATGCCTTTTATTTCTTTTTCTTGCATAAGTGCTCTGGCTAGAGCTTCCAGTACTATATTGGATAGAAGTGGTAAGAGTGGGCACTCTTGTTTCTGATCTTAGAGGAAAAGTTTTCAGCTTTTCACCAGTGGCTATGATGTTAGCTGTGGGCTTGTGACATATGGCCTTTATTGTGTTGAGAACATTCCTTCTATACCTAAATTGTTGAGGGTTTTTATCATGAAAGGATGTTGAATATTGTCAGGTTTTTTTTCCTGCATCTATTGAGATGATCATATGGTTTTTATTTCCTTCTGTAAGTGTGGTATATCACATTTTATTTATTTCTGTATGTTGAACCATCCTTGTATCCTGGGGATAAATCCCACTTGATCGTGGTGTAAGATTTTTTTTAATGTGCTTTTGAATTCAGTTTGCTAATATTTTGTCCAGGATTTTTATGTCCACGTTCATCAGGGATATTGGCCTATAATTTTCTTTTCTCATAGTGCCCTTTTTGGCTTTGATATCAAAGTAATGCTGGCCTCATAAAATGTTTTTTCCTTTTCAGTTTTTTGAAAGAGTTTGAGAAAGATTGGCATTAATTTTTCTTTAAATGTTTGGTAGAATTCACCAGTGAAGCCATCTGGTCCTGGACTTCTCTTGTTGAGAGATTTTTGATTACTGGTTTAATCTCCTTACTCTTATTGGTCTATTGAGATTCTTTATTTCTTCATGATTTAGTCTCGGTAGGTTGTAGTTGTATGTTTCTAGGAATTTATTCATTTCTCCTAGGCTGTCCAGTTTCTTGGCATATACTTGTTCATAGTAGTCTCTTATGATCCTTTGTATTTCTGTGGTATCAGTTGTCATTTTCATGCTTTTTTGTGTCTTAATAGTACATATCTTTTTATCATTGAATTATATTCCATTGTATGGATGTACCACAGTTTATCCACTTATCATTTTAAGAACATCTTGGTTTCTTCTAGATTTTGGAAATTATGAATAAACATATACAAACATTGCTATAAACATTGGTGTGAAAGTTTTGGTGTGGGCGTATTTTCAATCATTTGGATAAATACTTAGACTATGTTTGGCTTTGTAAGAAAACTTTCAAACTGTCTTTCAAAGTGGCTACACCATTTTGCAATCCCACTAGCAATGAATGAGAGTTCCTGTTGTTCCACTGCATTTGATGTCAGTTTTTTGAGTTCTAGCCCTTTTAATAGATGTGTCTTTTGCTTTCTAAACTGATTCAGTTGGTTTAGTTTCTCATAATAACCAAACAGCATATGCACTGAATAGTTCTGTATCTCGGTTAGATAGAAAATGGGAAACAACATCTCAAAGGAGAGGGATTTAATCTTTCATATTATACTGTCCCAAGTCCCACAGTCTAAAAAATGGTTAAAGCAGGGTCTAAATATTTCTAATGTTAAATTCAGGGAGAAGCTCCCTAAAAAAAAGAATCAGATTACAATTGAATCATTGAACAATAAACTTTTAATAAAAGGCTTTACCTCTTGAAACGACACACAACTAAAATTTTAAAAAAATGATCCAGAACTTTAACAGGACAGGAAATTATGAAGACAGTTGAAAGAGTGGGAGTTTTGGAGTTAGCACCTGGATTTGAACAATGGTTTTACATTAAAAGCTTATTAAAAGCTGGGTGAATTCAAATAATTATTAAACTTTTCTGAGTGTCAGTTTACTTGCCTCTAAACTGGGGAAAAAACACATAGTTAACAGGATTATTTTGACCTTTAGAAACTATGTTTTAAAAAATGCTTGACATTCATGTCTTCATAGCTTAATTGTATCTCTTTTATCCCCCTCATAGTGCTCTGCACATGGTATGCATCAATAAAAATTATTTGAATTTAAGTTTAATTGAAATGAATTTCAGTAATCAAAATTCCCTAATCTGAAAACATAGTTGAACTATCCTATGAACACATGAAATAGCTAAAATGTAGTTTCATTTTTGACATATTTGCTTGTTTTAAATAGGCGTACACAAGATATTTCAAACAAAACATGCTTATAAGTTGCAAGACTTTGGTGCATGCTAAAATTTCCAGTGGTTTGGGATTTCCCTGGAGTAGCCAGAAATGAGATATTGGCTTCAAAAGCAAACTCATGAAATATGCAACAGTCTTGATTCTAGAAGCTGGGCAGTTGGCAGAGCTAAGTTACAATAATTTACCATCTTAGAGTTGGCAGGAATGTGTATACAGTGACTTTAATGTCAAAAACTGAGGCCTGATTTTCCCTCTATCTATTCTTTTTCACATAGCTTTTCTTCTAAAACAGAAAAATTACATTTGTGAATTCTTTGTTTTAAGTATTAATAATAACAAAGGCCACAGATGAAGCGTTTAATAGGATTTCCTAATCTTTTAGGAAATTATTTCAAAGAGGATCAATTTATTATAGGTAACCAGGCATAACAGAATTGTTTTTAAAAAGAGAGAGAGATAAGTGTGAAAAGAGGATCAGAGAAGTGGCTCTGAATGCCACTCAATTCCCAAACAAGCCTCAAACCCAGAAGGGCCAGGTTAGATCCCCACAACAAAACTGGATTGAGGGCCCAGGCAGATACCCCAAGAAGGGCAGAGTCAAATGTCTGGTACCAACTATAGTGACAACATCTCTCATCTTTTGTTCTTTCCCTTTTGGGAATTTCTAGGAATACAGACCCTTGAAGCCCATCTGTGAATCCCAAGTTAAGCATGCCTACTTTTAGAGGAGAGAAATGCAACAACCATTTAGTTCCTGAGGACAACATTTTTAAAGGTACCATTTTTTTTAGTGTGCAAGCAACTTATTTAAATGAAGTATTTAAAGGTTAGAAAGGAAAAGTTGTAATGTTAGAGAAATAACTATTCTTAATAACATGTAATTTAGTGGTATAGATTAAGATTTTGATTGAAAGTGAAGCCATGGAATGGCTTTTAATCCATATCTGGCAAAGGCAGAACTTTCAATTATTATACAACATCATTCTGTTATATAATTAATCTTCCAAAAGGGCTGGTTGTAGAGGCGAATGTGAGGCCTGGTAATAGCCAGCCAAGTAATTGACATAGGGCTAGAAACAAAAACCCAAAGCAGCACATTATAAAAATGGAATAATAAAATAAAGTTGAGAATAATGACACTGCCATCCGGCATTAATTGATGTGTAAGAGCACTCAGAGTTCCCAGGAGAAAAGAATTATTTAAATGCAAATTTTTATCATTACTACTACTACTTAAATTGTTGTAATAAATTCATAAAAATAAGATACCTCTCTAATGCATATATAAAACCTGATAAAATATTTAGGAGCCACATAAAAGCAGTTTTATCATTTTGTATAAAATATTGGTAAACACAATGAAACATTTCTTTAGTCTAAGATCAAACATATTTGGTACAATTTAGAACTACACAAAATGATTATAATGATATTTGGTTTGAAAACTACAGACACGCTCACATGCTCCTATAGAAGAACAAAAAGGTCATGCCTGCAAAAGATAGAGATTTTAGAGGCATTGAGTGTCTCTTAGAGTACGGGAAGAATAGAAACACTTTGGGTAGAGCAATTTCTGACAGAAGATGATTTTGTTTTATATGCGATATACAAAACTCTTCTTATACAGTTTTACTGCATACAGCTTAGGGATTTCTTCATGTTTTTTACATTAACCACCCACATTAAGTCATCTGATTAGAAGTGTATGAATGTATTACAAGCTCAGAAAATGGCAACTAAAAGCAAAGAGCATAACAACGTGAGTCAGGAAATCTTGCAGATGTTTTGAAGGTTTCATATGACTTGGCTTAATGAATAAATAAAACTTCTAATACCTAGAAAATTGATGTTGAATGGGAAAAAATAAAATAGAAAATATTGCTATTAATGACTTGGCATTCAGTACTTACATTATTAATGACTTAACATGTTGAAATGTGATTCCTTCTTGTTTTAAAGTGATATTGCAGATTCCTGATTCCCCAGAGCAGTTTTTCTTCTGTCTGTCTTATGACCTTTTTATCACTTGCTACCTTTTACACATTTATGTAAAAGTCTCTTTTCTCCTTCTAGGTCAAAAGTTTCTCAAGGGTAGGAAGTGTGTCTGATTTATCTTTCATATCTCCATGGTACCTAGCATGTGATTTGCATATATTTGGAACTCAGTAAATATTAGTTGATTGAATTATTGAGTGCATTTGCTTTCAAATATTATTCTCCAGTAGAATAAATAGTAAACCATTTTTAAATTGTGTTTTCAACTTAAAATGTTATAAATGGGGAAAATAATAGAAGAAATGTATACCAACATGTTAATAGAAATTGGGTTAGGATAGTGGAATTATTGTCTTTTTTTCTGTTCTAACTTGTTTATATAATAGTATGATCATATTATTTGTATAATAGAAGGAGTAAATAACCACAAAATAACACTTGGTATTCTAAGTTAGAATACCAAGTAAAGGTTAGATCACTTTATTAGAATTATGGTGACCTCCCCACTTTGATAGTGGCATTGCACCGCTGCCCACCCTCAGACTTCCCACCACCACTTTCCTCTTCTCCCCTCTCCCACCTAGCCAATTAATGATACTAAAAGAACAGGAACAAGTTGGAAGAGTTAGGTTTGGAAGGAGTGGGAAGATCTGATGAAGCAGAGGGAAGATTTAACCCCGAGATTCATTCATTCATGCATTCAGAAATGCCAAGCAGTCTGATGAATGGGAACTGCCTCGGTCAGGTTGCTGAAGTAGAAGAAGAATACAGAGATCTCAAAGCCAAAGGCACCAGCAAGGCCGGCCACACTCTAGGTGTCATCAGCCCAGATGCCCAGAGACCAAATAGCCGAGCAACATTGCCTTTGACCCAGGGAGGACTCGGAGGACAGAGTGAGGCTCAAAGCACCTCTCTGCCTATGCTATGAAGCCATGTGAACTTGCTGCTCCATCCTTGGAGCAAAGGAGAGAAACAGAAAGATGAGGGATTCATTTAAAATAACTGTCTGAAATGGAAAGAAGCTTAAGTAGCAGGATCAAGTGGGAAGGGAGTAAGCAAGATGAGCTCAAAGGCAGGTTGAAAGGAAGTGTGTTTTCAAATGTCTGATCAGTGTCTCCTCAGTTTATTGCATATGTTGCACATATTTATTCTTTCACATTTTATTCTTTTTTTTTAAAAAAAGAATTTAATGAGCACTTGCTATATACCTGGCACTAGACCAAGGGTGATTTTTGCACAAAAAAACATAATTATAAATATAATATAATAGATGTATAGAGACTGGCTTTATGTGAGGTAAGAGGAGCTCCCAAACTATTCATTTTTGAGAAAAAATACAAAAACCAGTCATATTATTTAATTTATCATTTAAAATGGAATTACAGTCATCCCTGGGTATCTGCAGGGGATTGGTTCCAGGACCCCCACGGATACCAGAATCCAAGGATGCACAAGTCCTTGATTTAAAATGGTGTGGTATTTGCATATGACCTATGCACATCTTTCCATATACTTTAAGTCATCTCTAGATTACTTATAATGCCTAATTACAATGTAAATGCTATGTAAATAGTTGTTATACAATATTGTTTTTTATTTGTATTATTTTTTATTGTTGTTACTTTTATTTTTTCCAAATATTTTTGATCTGTGATTGATTAAGTTGATGGATACAGACCTTGAGGATACAGAGGGTTGACTGTACTTACAGGGGGACACAATAATCCATTACATGTTTCTGTTTTAAAAAATCTAATTGGGAGGTGAATAGACTGAGATAGCTCCAGTGCCTTGGGTTCCTACATAAGGAAACCGAAGCCCAATGTGAACAGTAAAACCAAATTTAAGCTTAGCCAATTCTGAAATTGCCAACTAACCTCTAATTAGGGACTTTGCACTTTAACTAATCAAATACATTTTCTTTGTCTCGCTTGTGCAAACACCTTATAAGTTTCTCTGTTGTCCATCCCCCCAGTGGAGCACTGACCCACTTTTGGCCTGGTGCTGCCTAATTCATGAATCACTTTCTGCTCAAATAAACTCATCAAAATTTCATTGTGCCTTAGTTTACCTTTTAACATCCCAGCACAAAAAGTCTCTAAGCAAAATCAATATTCAGATTTTCAATCCAAAGAATGATCTTGGAACCTAAAGACTAATAACTGTGCTTTCTGAACAAGTGCTATTCAAACTCACTTCAACAGTATTGGCGAGAAAGATGTGGCTTTGAGCATCATTTAAAGAAATGATTCTTTATCATACAGAATAAAATGCATTATAACAGGTCTTACATTTTATTTCATGGTAAAACTGCTGTGGCACTGCATAATTGAAATCAAATTGGGAGGGGCAGTCAGTGTTAACGTTTAGATATATATTCAAGAATAGATGCAATTAATTTCCTTCTATGAAACAAATATTTACAAAGCAGCTATCATGTGCTAGGCATTGTTCCAAAACAGAGAAGAAGATATAGACTAGTGGAAGAGTTTAAAAGGAAAATTCCTTTTCTCATAACAAAAGATATTGAGCTTGTGTATTACCTAAACTTTATCTCAAAGGAACCAGTTTCCATACCGCAGTAATACCCTATTCTTCAGAAACCCCACTTACACTGTCACACTGAAGATATCTTCCATGTCTTGGAGCACTTACCAGCTGCTATTTAAAAAACTTCAATTTACAGAGTTTCATTGTACATAAAGTTTTATTCTACTTAAGAGAAGAAAGAGAGAAACACCACTATGTGGGGCACTGGATTACTTTTCCTATAATATAAGAAGGGAGGGTCAACAGCACATAAAGCATGATGGCTGAAATGATGACAACTCCTCTTGAGATATCTAGAGAGATTTCATATGAGCTGTGGAAATATTAATATCTGGAATGAAATTGGACAGATCCAAATTTAAAGAACTTATTTAAACTGTATCCAAAAAACTTGGCCTTGCTCTTTCATTATATAGACCTATAGCCATTTTCATAGAGTTACACATAATTATACATTTTACTTGTAAACCGTATTTGAGCTCAAGCTAGATGGTGATTCAAAAGAAGGAAGGCTCATGTTTGGATAGTGCACCTCAGGCTGTCACTAACAAACTCAGAAGATGTATAACTAGCATTTGGTACTGAATTTTCCCTCAATTCAGATTGAGAACATTTTAGTACTCTCCAAAGTTGGGAACACAGTCAGCAACACGGTCACTGCAGAATGAATAATGCAGGGACACTGATTTGGAAGAACCAGGCTTAAGTTGAGTGTCATCATTAACTGTGATTCAGTCTCTCTAATCTTTATCCATAAAATGGGATTCTTCTAAGGAACAAGCAAATGAAGTCAGGTGTAGGCACTTCCTTTGTAAACTATGAAGCATTAAATAGATATAAGACATTGTTTTGCAATTATATAATTTGGGAGATAATGTTACATTTAGTAAGAGTATTTATCTCAATTTTGATGACTCAAAACATGTGGTGTTATATTAATATCAAGTGGAGCTAAAATTATATAAAAACAAATGTTCTGGAATCTTGTAAATAAAATAAAGTTACACTTCTAAAGATCACCATAATGTGAATTGAAATAAAAGAGTAAAAGGGAAAATTATAGTTCAAGACACAAATTATCAGTTCTTAGGCAGAAAAAAGTGTTTTAAAGTTCCCTGTCAATCTTTAATAGCTAGTAGGTTTTAAAACTAGTCAAATTTAGCATAATAATAAAACTTCAAGTTATGTTCAAACCATGCTGATATTATATGCAAATGTACAATTCAGCATTAATGATGCTAATAATTATGGTAATACTTAGGATGAGATGACTAAGAGCTAAAGTAA
>NW_012149174.1:1489389-1507630 GCF_000956105.1 Propithecus coquereli
TGGGTTGGGTAAGCCTGCCCTCGAGTTCCACAAATACTGTTAGCAGGGGTCCAAGGTCTGTTCTTTGCTTCTGTGCAAAGCTGCTGCGAGGGGCTGAAATGGCTCTACTCAGCTGAAAAGTCTGGGTTTGTAGGGGTGGGGCTGTCCGAGACCTGCACTCTGGAGCAGGTCTCACTCCCCTCCACCTTCCCCGACTCCGTGGCCTCTCCCAGGCCTCTGCCAGCAGGCGGGACCTCAGGCCAATGAATCTTCCCTGGCTGTGACATGGGCCGGGAGGTTCCCTGCCCAGGATCGCAGCCTGAGCTGGGTGCACAGCCCTCTTTTGGGAGGAGGGTTGCTGCTCAGGCAAGCTGATCTGCCCCTGAAGGCACACGCTCCTCAGTAGGCTCTTTCACAGATCTCCCTTCTGTGCCCCCGGGGCAGTGCGATCGTGACCTGGGTGTACGGGGTCTGGTCTGCAGGCCTGTCCCTTGGGCCCTGGAAATCAATCCCTGACCCTGCCAGGGGGAGGGTTGCTGGTCTTGAATCACCTACAGGGTGCCCAAGCTGGATCCATTTCACTCCACCTCGGGATTTTCCCCGTTCTCCTGGAGTCCCCAGGCAAGCAGCACCTGGGAGGGCTGGTGGGTAGGGAGCTCACAGTCTGAGTACCCCTCAGTCTGCTGTAGGGCCCCAAAAGTAAAGGTCCCGTTCCTTGGAGATGCCTCCGTGTGATGGCTAAATTGTCTCTCTGGGCACCCACGGGTATGGAAGGGGAAGGAGAGAATGGAGCAATATGGTGTCTGCCAATAAACTCGGGTCTGCGTGCTGGGAGGTGCCCCGAGGGAGCTGGGAGCCTGGTGCCCTGTCCGCAAGAGGCCACCGCTCGCTGGCGGCAGCTGTCTCTGGGCTGGTATCGGCAGGTCTCTCCAACCACTCAGGAGCCCACCAACAGTCCAAGATGCAAAGGAGGGGAAAGTTATCTGCTCCACCTACCCTTGTCTCTGGTCTCCCAGCCTCTCGGGGACCTTTCTCTTTCCAGTTCTCCTCCACAACGTCTTCCCATGGAGTCTCCTGTAGTGTCAGGCACCCTTCCTTCCGACTTTCACCCGATCTATGTTTTTAATCCCAGTTTATTTTTTTCACTTTCTTCTAAAATCTGTCTTTTTTGCAGAGACACTCTGACTAGCGGCTTTTCTCGTCCGCCATCTTGGCTCCTCTGGAGTATCATTTCTGGTGGTTAATTTCTTTAATGATGTGCAATATAGGGGAAGATGGAATCCAATTAGAAAGTGCCATCCAATGCCGCACATGTGTGTTTTATGCCATGTGTCAAACCAGGCATCTCATATACATAATATTGTAAATGTATTATTTTATAATAATATGTACTGTCTAGTTTGTTTTTCTTATGGCTCTTATCAGCTTAGGAGATTTCACTTTGTAACTGCTCTGTCAAATCAATTCTGTCCTTCTGGGTCTGGGCAATGTAACAATGTGACATCTAGAGCTTATCCAGATGAGCAGAGATCAAATGAATTTCATGTTGCTCCTCTGTTTAAAAGGAGAGAAAAATTCTTCAATCTGTAAGTGCTCAGAGAGCATCATCCTATTCTTTATGGTAGATTAATCTAAGGACTATGAGTTCCTAGGGGTGCAGAGTCCAAGGCAAATCAGGCTAGTCCCTCCTTCTATTTGCACAGGTTCACAGAAATAGCTCAAAGGGGATGGGAATCCTCCAAGTATCCAGGTGAAGTAAAGGCTGTGCAAGAGGGGCCTACAACCTCGGGGAACTAGCCTTGGTGACTGGGGTAGGGATGTTTATGGGCTCATTTTGCACCAAAGCCACTCCCTTTCCCTCTCACACTACTTCTCAAAGTCTCTCCTGACCACGAAATTTAGGACAGAAAATCACAAGGCAATCACCCCAATTCCTTAAAGCCATAGGAACAACTCTTGCCCAAGGCCAGCTTCCTGGGCATGGGACCTGGGTGGTCACAAAGGGCCTCAGGCTTGCAAGAGCCCCGCACTTGGTTTAATGCTCGCTGTGTCTCTGTCTTGAAATGTTTAATACTCTTTGAACAAGGAGCTTCATTTATTTATGAATATACAGATCTTTTATACAAAGCCATAAAGCATTTTTAACACAAGAACACAGGCTGTTCCTCATCTTATCGCACTCTTATCAATGATAAAAGAACCAGAGGAATTTAGGGGTATAAACAATAAGACTAAGACTAAAATGAGCTCAATTTTTAATAGAAATAAAATTTTACTACACTGTGATAGAGGGGTACTTTTCTAGGGTATTTGTCATTTCTGCTTTCCATCTGGATGATTAGCATATTATAAGATAATAAAATGTGCCAGCTAGACGTTTCAAACCAGATGTACAGTGTAGTTACATAGAGGTCACTGTTGGCTTTTTTTTTTATATAAAGTGAGAAAACCTAGGTGCAAAGCAAGGTGTTGGATAATAGCATATCTTGAATACTAAGGGATGGTGCCAGCCCTACACAAAAGTTAAGATCTTGAGGTTTGAAAGCATCCCTTTATCCCATTACATTTGTATTCCTTCCTCCCTATCCTAAAAATAGTTCAATTTCTGAAAACTTATTTATAATATCTTCTCATTCTCCCTTTGCCACATGATTTGAGCCAAAAACCTACATCCCATTTCTCTGTGGCTTTGTTCTCAGGTGACTTTCATGGCTAGAAAGCTATCTGATAATTAACATGTATTAAAATTATTAACTGGTACTAACTTAAGGTGTGACTTTACCTGGGACGCTCTGCATTTAAATACTTAACAAATACCACAAAGTCTTAAAGCCTCAAGGAAATGAATTTCTCCCAGAGGCATTGTGAAGCCCAGTGACAAGCCAGTGGGTGCTTCCTGAAGCCTTCGGTTGCACCTGGCAGATAGCTGCCATTGTGTCTGCTTTGAATAGCTGCCTGTGATGGCTATGTGTGACCAGGAGACAGAAGAAACCATCCCAACTATTCTTTAAGTTCATGTTGAACTTGAATAGCTCAGTAGCTCATCCAGACTGATTCAGACCTTGTCACATTGTCTCACTTATGGCAGATGCTATTATACACAAAAAATGATGTACTTTGCATAACCCCAATACTTCCCTCTCCTCCTTGCTGACTTTGCTTCCTAGGTCACTGAGAAAATAGAAGTTATCCTAGAGAACTTTCATGAGCTCTCACCACATCTCCCACTTGCCAGCAACTACTCTTCAATATCCTCTGTCTTCTGCCCTTACTAATGATGAATTGTCCACATTTCTGTTTGGGGCCATTGGATCCCATCATCACTCACCTGCTCGAGGTCATCACTCCAGCAATTCACTCCTTGCTTCTGGATCATTTCCATCTGCATGCAAATGTGCCATCTTATCTTAATAGCAACCACCTCTCTCCTGACCCGACTCCCTGCTCCGGCTACTGTTCGTTTCTATTTCCCTTCACATCAAACTCCTTGAAAAACTTACCTCTCCTTGCTGTTACAACTTCTTGCCTCCCATTCCCTTTTAACCTGCTTCAGTCAAGTTTTTGTCCCTAATCACATCACCAAAACTGCTTCTGCTCGTGACTTCCACATTGCTCAGTCCAATGGTTTATTCTCAGACTTCTCAGCTACATTTGAGACAGTTGATCACTCCCTTCTCTTTGAAACATTTTCTTTGCTTGGCTTCCAGGACTCCACACTCTCCTGATTTTCTTCCTGCCTCACTGACCACTCCTTCTCAGGTCCTTTGCTGACCCTGCCCCACCTCCCAGTCTCTTTAATAATGGAGTGCCCCAAGGCAAGTCCTCAGGACATTTTTCTTATGAATCTACATTCACTCCCTTGGCCATCTAGGCTCATGGCTTTAAATACCCATCTACATGCCAAATACTCCCAAATCTGTCTCTCCAGCCCAGACCTTTCTCTTGAACTCCAGACTCATATATCTGACTACCTACTCTACTTCAGTATCTAATAAGCATCTTCTCACTCTTAATCCCGACCTTCTTTTCCAGGTCCACTCTTGTCTTTCCAGCCCCTAGTCTGTTCTCAGTAGACTAGCCATGGAGATCCCATTAAAACATAGAGCAGATCACATCACTCTTCTACTTCAAACCCCACAATGGCTCTGGTCACTTTCAGAATAAAACTCAGAGCCCTTACCATGACTTTCTAGGCCCCACCCAGTCTGCCCATAGTTCCCTCTGTCTCTCATTAGTGTTCATTCTGCTCCAGCCATGCTGGTCTTCCGGCCACTCCTGCAACAGGCCAGTCATGCTCTTGCCAAAGGAGCTGCTCATTTGCTGTCTTTTCTGCCCAGATTGCTCTTCTCCAGGTATCTGCATGGATTGCTCTCTTGCCTCTTGTAGGATTTTTTGTTCAGACATTACCTTCTTGCTGAGGCCTTCCTTGACCACCCTATTAAAATTGCAATTTTTCTGTCCACCTTCTCTGATTTATCTTTCTCCATGACACTATCGCTTTCTAACTATAGGTGTTCCTGATTTATTTTACTGTCTCCCTCACTCCCAGAATGTAAGCTCCATAAGGGATGGGGTCTCCACCTAGGATCTGATGCATCCCCAGTGCCCAGGTCAGCACCTGGAGCCACAGAAGGTGCTCAATACACCTTAAATGTATGATAACAAATCTCTCTACTGAAGAACATGGCCTGCACATGAAAACCAGTTTTCTAAAGACAGCAATCAGATCCGCAACTAAGTATCTATGTCTTTTCTACAGCTTGTCACAAAGCTGAAGGAATGGCTGTAAGGCAGACTCCTGTCTGCGTGGTGGGGTGAGCATTCACCATGAGTCCCTTACTGTCCAGTCAAACCACTGAATCTTGCCCTTTCAGCTGAACATGTGAAATGGAAATGCTGTGCAACATTTTTACTACTTGTTAACAGGTATTCTTTTTATTCAGTAATTATTAGGCAGCTTTGTTTTCCATGAAATGCCTCTTTTTAAATGTTACTGTGAAGGTCAAGCTTAGGAATTATTTGTATTAATAGCAATAAAATAGTCTTTGAGATTGGCATAGTATTATGTCTTGCATTTACTCTACTTTTTAGTCTTATCAAATAACTTCACAGTTAAAATAAATAATTGCTGCCCACCACAATAATACATCTTGCTTTATCAGAGGTCATAGCAAAAAAGTGAATTCTGGAAATGCCTATGTGGACAGTAGCAACCTTCTCTCATGCTGAGAATACTTGCTGGCTGCTTCTTGAGAAGCAAAACCTAAGTGAGTAGGGCAGGACAGTTCACACGGAGTAAATCTGAGAAAATATTTGAGAATGTGAAATTTCATTCACCCAGTTCTGATGCAGAAAAGGACAAACTGCCCGTAATTGTTCATCCCCCTCCCCCAATTATAATAATAAAAAATACAAGAAAAATTTGTAAAATTTATTCACAATGCAGAAGTTGAGATGAATAAAACAGCTGGCAGTGGCATCTCGCCTCTGAATTTGATTTATAAAAATACCAGTGAGCTCAATTTTCTGTAATTTGCTATTTAATTTGGGGAATGATGAAGAGAGTCTTTTTTTTACAGTTATAAAACTTCAGACTTTGATGTCATTTATCACAATATCGTCTGGTATTCCGAAAATGTTCTGTCAGGGGTGATCTGCGTATTTGTGGACTTGACATTTGATAGAAGTTGGGTAACCGAATATCATAGTGGTATCTTTTTCCTATATATACTCTGTCATTCAAGGCATAGAGTTTATCTGCAATGTCACTGCCAATTAAAACTGAAAACAGGCGGGAGATGTAACGATGCTGAGCAAAGAGCAAATATAATTTTTTTCTCCTCCAAGACACATATCGACAGTCAGTTTCTGCTGTGAGGGTTACCTAAAAAACATAAGACCATACAGAAACAAATATCAGGAAGCAAGAAAAGTTCTGCCACATTTTTTTCTACCGCAAATTTTAAATTAATTTCCCTTGCTGCCCTCTTTAGGTTAAACTAGCCCACTGACCCACAATATACTGTCAAAATGGAAAAAGAAACTACAAAATTTATTACTACACTTATAATTTATAATATGAATGATTGCAATATCGTGCCCATCTCCAATTTATCTGTTTTTCTGAGTTTGGGTAGCTATATTTTGTATTTTATTGAAGGGAGAGCTACTTGATATTAAACATAATAAAAAAAAAATTGGCTAATGTTAGAGAAGTATTTCCAAGTCAATTCTGAAGGCTGTAGACATTTAACCCTAACACAGTTTCTATAGTACAAATAGAATTTATATATGCATACATATATATGAGTTTGTATTTGCATACATATGTATATTATATGTATAATTCATAGGAAAACAGTATAGCACAATAAATGGAGCCTACTGTAATGATTATCTCTTAAAACTACCAGATGTGGCAGCAGAATAGTGACAATAAATTTAGCATTCTGTTGCTGGAGAGCAACTGAAATCCATCAGCATTTTGAATTTTAAAAATCACTTATTTTTGAATAAGTACAGTTTTTTGTTCTTGATGTTTTCTAAACCGTCACACTAGTAGTGTTTAGTCAAATCTCAATTAATTATATTTTAATTCCCAAATATGTAGTTATGCAAAGTAAAGTTTAAAAATATTTATCGTGTACTCCTTCCTGTCATACATTAATATACCTGTTCTTCTTGTTGCTGGACCTATAAAATGGCATTAACCAACAGGAGTCAAACAGAATTGGGAAGTCAGGTATGCTGTCAAGGTACATGCCAAAGTTCAATTTAAACACGATTCTTGTTCTGTTTGTTTATTTGCTTGTTTTTAAGCAAACATTGTCTGTCTGGAAGAAGGAGCGTTACTTGTGTAGTCTAGTTATGCTTTACCTGAAAAATGCCCTCCTCTGTGGGTCTCAGTGAATCCCACTCAGGAGAATCCAGGAACTGAAAGGGGAAAATGTAATGCAGAAATTCTCCATCAACTGTCACTCTGATCCTACCAAAACACAAAAACATTATTTATGAAAGAAGGATAAGAGAATACATAATTGGGCAGGGGGCAGGGGAAATGTATTTCAGATCTCTGATGATTTTTTTTTGTTCTTTAGAATTTTTTTTTGTTCTTTAGAATTTTGAAAGACAAAATATTAAATTCATATAATAGTGACATAATATCCTATAAGATTCATGTACTGATGTTCCTCACACAGTCAGGATTCTAGAATATTGAGTGAAATTCATCAGAAAATTCAAGTTGTACATTTATGATATAGGTCCATTTATGTATGCATATTATACTTTAATAAAAAGTTTCAGTATACTCAGATTTTAAATTAAGTAGGCAAACATTTAAGGACATAAAGGAGTTCTGCTGTAAATACCTCTGTACACTAAAATTTTAATCTTTTTAAAAACATGAATAGTCCCATTATTGTTTTCTCCCCAAACTTTCTTTTCAAAGTTTAGATTTCTATATTCTTTTTTTTTTTTTTTTTTTTTTTTTTGAGACAGAGTCTCACTGTGTTGCCCGGGCTAGTGTGCCATGGCGTCAGCCTAGCTCACAGAAACCTCAGACTCCTGGCTCAAGCGATCCTCCTGCCTCAGCCTCCCGAGTAGCTGGGACTACAGGCATGCGCCACCACGCCTGGCTAATTTTTTCTATATATTTTTAGTTGTCCAATTAATTTCTTTCTAATTTTTAGTAGAGATGGGGTCTCGCTCTTGCTCAGGCTGGTTTCGAACTCCTGAGCTCAAACAATCCACCCGCCTCGGCCTCCCAGAGAGCTAGGATTACAGGTGAGAGCCACCGCGCCTGGCCAAGATTTCTATAATATATTTTTGATGTACCCCCTCCCTGCTTCTAGCAAGTGGGAAATTGCTAGAATTTTCTGAAAAAAATTGATAATTATAAAACTTAAATGTTCTCTATTACTCTTAAATGATATCAAAGAGTCTTTTAAAAATACTTTGCATGCCAACGTAAGTATTCTATTAATTCAGGCTGGCATCATCCTCTTCTTCACTCTCAGTGATTAGCTAGGAAACAAATATCATACCCAGATAAACAAATTCATACTTTAAGATTCATATCATTTGATTTCTAAGATGAAATGTTATGGCTCTAGATTATTTCCTGCTTTCAGTAAATAATACTGTGTACTCTAAATGCCTATGTCTATGACTCATGTATCAAAAACTTTCTCAAGCCTCAGGGTGCTAAATGCCACCCAGGACTATGTTACTCTGAGATGGAAAAAATATCGTGGAAAGAAATAAAAATAAATAGCTAATATAGAGAAAAGACATGCAAACACCAAGGGTACAAACCTTCCTGAAACAAGCAGGGAGAGTTTATCAATGGAAGTTTTCCCCTGCATGGCATAACAATGTTCCTTTTCCAAAGTAACCACTTCAGAGCTCAAAGCGATCGTTCTGAAGACGGGCAAAGAGATCCCCAGGGGCTGGAAAATGGAGCTGTACAACACCTGGAATTCTCGGGCAAAGGTTATGCTGTGAACTTGATATGCAATATGAACAAACTGCATGAAGCAGATGACAAACAGTACAAAATTCCAGGAAAATATATCAGCTGCACAGACATCTACCCAAGCCCAGATAGCAGAACAGAGAAAACCCAACCCCAGCAAACTGAAGACGTAAAGGAGCCCGAAGAATCCACTGCCACCCATGAAACCTACTACAAATAAAATACTGGCAAGATGATAAATGGCTCCTTCCGCCTCTTGCTTCCACGTTATGCAGACAGGGTGTTCATCTATTAGGTTCTTCCACAAACTTGAATTTCTTTCCATGGCTGTTATCACTGTCTGGTTCACTTTTTAGTTGACTTTCGATGACACCGAAGCAAGTAATTAAGTCCTTAGCTTTTCCATCATCAGAGTTTTGCTCAGTCTTCACAAAACCAGAGAAAACCTGTACCCTGGAGTTGGTGGTGACTAAAGCTTTGGTGTGTATGGATCTTGAAAAACTAAGAATCCCATGCTAGTTTCTTTAAATTCATCTGGGCTCCTGATTTCGATCTAGTCCACAAACAGTTTGCTATTTCCTGCACAAAAGAAAAAAAGATAAAACATCTAATTAAACAAAAAGGAGACTTGTGAGGAATATTTAATGAATCAGTACCATTACTTAGTGCAAACTGACCTCTTGTTTTCTGTGAAGTTAGAATTTTTTTTTTTTAATTAATGTAAAGGACAGAAATTTATTTATTACAGTTCTGGAGCCTGGGAAGTCCAAGATGAAGGTGCTGGCATTCGTATCTGGTGAGGCTGCTTTCTGCTTCCAAGGTGATGCCTTGTTGCTCTGTCCTCAAGTGGTGAAAGGTGGAAGGCAAGACAGCACTGCTGTGAAGTTAAAATATTTTAAGCACGAATACTGTGGAGTGTTAAATTTCTATGATATAAAAAGTGTATTTATTAAAATTAGCTAGCTATGTATTTTTCAAGGTAGCTAAGTCCTCTATAATCATCTAGTCTTTATAGCAGTGCTTCAGTATATTTCAGAATCACTTGGGACAGTGAATAAAAATGCTGATTCACAGACTGTTCCCAGACATACCGAATCAGAATCGTGCTGAGGGTGCGCCCCAGGTGTTTGTATTTTGAACAAGCTCCCCATGTGATTCTGATGCATTAATCCATGGTCCTTCATGGCCCACCCCTTGAGGGATACTGTCTGACAGTATGTTATTTACTCTTTACACATGAAGAATTTGAGGCTCAGAGAGGCCAAGTAATTTATCACAGGCCACACAGTGGCTAATGGCAGAGCAGAACTTCAGCACTCATGCCCATGTGCTGGATACAATCATGTGGCCTCTCATGAAAGATGTTTTAAATTTGGCACTGTAAGGAGCCCTACTAAATTAATAAACATAATAAATATACAATTAGGAGTCATTTTAAGAACACTAATAGACTGAAAATGTTTAATAAGTTAGATTGAAATTATTTGAGAAATACAAATCTACTACTACTTTGCTGTATTAGTGGTTATTTCAGGTTAAAGGTTGCATCCATACAACTAAATAAATACTAATACTCCTGCTACTTACACATGTATTTACCAGATGGTAAAAAATGTTACTGACTCTGTTCCTCTGCACATACATTCTCTACCCTTTCAGCCATATGGTAAAAATGCTAATATGAGATCTGAGTGAGGAGAGAATTAAGCCATGATGACAGAACTAGAGGATATATGTATCATTTGCCACCGGTTTCCTAACAATAAGTGGTTTCAATGTAAGGCATTCATTAGATTGATTTTTTTAAAAAAACCATAATAACATTCAAAAGCCTTGAACTTGTGTGCTATATTTAGTGTTTTATTTTTGAAATAGATTATTTCCAGAACACCTGTTAATAAAATATCAGCTGTCACAGATTTTGTCCCATGGAAGAAAAAAATACACACACAGAGGTGAAAATGGCTTAAGTAAAAAAGAGAACAGTGTAATCACCAAAGAACTAGAAATGGAAATAAAGGAGCTACTGTTGTTGAAGTTCCTGGTTTTTTCATCTTGGATAGTGATTCTTTTCTCAGCAAGTAATGACTTTAAAAACACTACCAGGTGAATCATTGAAAAAAAGAAAGAAAAAAAACTTAAAGCTACAACTTACAGTCATATTGTTATTTTTACTTAACAGCATTTCAGACATTCTGCATATCCCTAATTATTCTCCTCCCATTGCCAATCGCTCCATGAGATGATGAAATTCAAGGCAGACAGGCATCCTGAACACATTCAATTTCTCCTCTTTTAAACAAAACACAAAATTGTATATTACTGGATAGTCACAACAAAGAAAAAAATTTTAAAAATACAATGGGTGGTGAGAAATGCAAAATACCAGCCTGGAAATGTCAGTCTCCCTGCTGTTTTACTTTTAAAACTAGGGTATTTTAAATCAATTAATTTTTCAGGATACCAGACATAGCCACGAAAGCCAATATTAAAAAGAATTGCTAGTAGAGCTCTGAACTTTGGTTTGAACTTCCTTAAAAATTTATAATCCTTAGTGAAATGTTAAAATGATGTTAATAGAGAAAGGTCATGTAAAATGCTTGTGGCAATTCAGAAGGGAACTTCTGGGAATCTTGTCCCCTTAAAAATCATGATCCAGGGGGTGTACTGAGGGCCCTACATTCCAGGAGTGTGACCCATTATAAGAATTGTGCTTCCGGCTACTTGTGTTTCACTGTCACCAAACCATCTTTCCGTCCTTGATACTGTATTGCTCAACACAGCATGCTAACTTGCCCTGATTAAATTACCCCACACCCAGCTTTTCTCCACTTGGTGTGTTTTTATTCAGTCACCAAAACAGATGTACTCTATTAGAAGAGGGAGAACTGACAGGGGCAGGTGATGACCGGGAGCGTCCTTCTGATATGTGCCAGCAGCACTATAGGAATACTGAATATGATTCATCAACCAGCTGCTTGCCTTAAAGGCCTGTCAGCCTGAAGTCATGTTTTTGTGTAAATAAATGCTGACATGCCAAGGTGGCACAATGAATTTCTTCCCTAGGCAATACAGTTGATCTTCCCTGCAAAAGTTAGCACACTGAGCTACAAATGACGGAGGCAAATTTAAGTGCAAATAAACACAATAGTTCCGAGCTCACCCCCTTTTTTTTCTTTAAATTGTAAGACTCTGAGTTATAAAGGAATAAGGAAATATAAAAGAAGATAAAAGGATGCTCGGTGAAATGCAGTATAAACCTGGTGGCAAATGGATGAAGATTAGCTCCGGAATTGTGTTTATCTGTTCAGAACTTCTACATTTATTATGTCATTGCATCACACTCCTTGCCATGAGGGAGGCAGAATCTAAATCATTGTGCCCAGCTTACAAATGAAAAAAGCAGGGCACAAGATTGGTTAAGTCATTGGCTTCGGGTAAAAGATGTGGTAGGTCACACACAGCAGCATGGAAGCTCAAGTCCCCTCCGTCCTGCTTCATGCAGGCCTCTCCAGCAGGCAATGCCGCTTCTCAAGGCTGTGAATCAGATACTACTGTGTTGGGAACCAAAGTGGGATATTCTTCCAGGACTGCTTTGCCACGAAAATAAAAATCCCAACAGTGGATATTTACAACTTGCTATATATCTGCTTGTACTGCTCAATACGTAATGCTTAGAATACTGTTGGGGACACAGACCGCCACTCACAAAATAATTTGCGGTATTCGTATTCAACATTGACGGACTTCCTCTCCTAGACCCTGAAATCCTAAAGGGCAGCAAGGCCTCTGACACTCAATGAATGCTGACCGATTACACTGGGATAGAAGTGCAGGGCTTCTCTGCCTTCTCCATCCTTACCCTTTTCACAATCTAACGGACGTTCTAACGTCTTCTGTCACCGAGGGGCACAGAAGTGGGGAGCATCCAAACATACAAGATACTTCAGCATAGACACACTGAGGAGTTGATGCATCACTTTTTCAACATGTCTGGCACAACCCCAAATTCTTAGGAGAATCCTTTTGTCTGTACAACCTTGAGCTCCTTAAAAGCAATTTAATTACTACATTGATTGACAACAACTCGGGTAGCCAGTGGTACTGAGTTAGTTTTGGTTTCAAGGCAACCCATAAGCTCAAAATTCCCTCAATATGCTACTCAAATTAATTGGAATCAGATCTCAACTTTGGTATGTGTTCCCTATGCTAAATTATCATTTTCTTAAGTTGGTTCTCTTCTACTTATCCTTGAGGTGGTACATTCACTCAGCAACTATGTGCCAGGTGTATTTTAAAAATTATCTAATTTAACAATCCCAGGAGGAAGATACTATTATCTCCATTTTACAGATAAGAAAATTGAAATTCAAAGAAGGTAAGTAAGTTGTTCAAGGTCACATTGTTTATAATGGAACTAAAGTTCCATCCAGGTCTGCCTGATTCCAAAGCTCACAGTCTATGCCACATTATTCTGCTTCCACTACGCCGGGATTTAGAAAATGTAGGTTTTAGTCTCCTCTCTGCTACTTAGGTGAACTCAGGCATGTTTATTCATCAGTAAAGCGGAGGAAATAGCACCTATTCTATTTTAAAGGGTACTAGAAGGTTCAAATGAGAAAGTCTATATTAAAAAAATTCTTTGCAAATATTAATATAGAAATAGCACCACAGTACTTGCTGCTTGTGCGTTATAGAGCTAGGCCATTAGGAGAGTATAGTTTTTAAAAAGCTTTCTTCCCCCCAGATGATTGCATCTGAAGACAGAAATTCCGGTGAGTCACTTCTGGTTGCCATCAATCTTTAAATTATAAATTCTAAATTTACTCATTTCTGCAGGGGTGATCTCTATGTTATTCTCCCCAACTTGTGTTCTGACCTACTGGTAGAGGTGTAGACCTGTAACCAACCTACCCCTGAGTCTTCCATTTCCAGTGGCCAAAAGCTAGATTCTGGAAGCCAACAACACTTCTACCTTAGATTAATGTTTACTGCTTCCCAGCAGGTGTCCTCAAATCATTTACATCAAAATCACCTGGGTGGCTTGTTAAAAATGCCCCTTCTCTGGCCCCACCCAGTATAACTGAGCCAGGCTCTATGGGGTAGGACCCAGAGAAATCCATTTCTAATAAGCTCCCAGTTGTTTCTTATGCACACTAAAGTTTGAGGGCCATTATTTATATTGTTCCTGATGATCTCTGAATTACCTTTGCCTCTGCAGGACCTCAGTTTTATCTGTTCCTGGCTGACCACTGGCTGTCCTTCCACACTGATTACTTGACATCATGCTCTTTGGTTCTAGTTGTCCATCAGGGGTAGTCCTGGTGTTAGCTCACCATTCTCTTATCTAGACTATCCAGCTTGCATTACTATTAAATACTTAAGAGTCTTAGTTGTGCCTCTAAATAGCTGTGTGATTTTCATCTTCCTAGACCTGTTTCCTCATTAGAGAAAAGAATTAGACAACATAGTAAGAGGTCCCTTTAGCTCTAAAATAACATGACTCTATATGATATGGAGTAGATTATTCCAAACATAGGTCAAAATACAGAGTTTAGTGGCAGAACTGAATTAAGACTGCAAGTCTTAACACCTGGTTTCTGATTGGGGCTCAGCTCCAGACATTGTTACTTAATTGGCCTATTGTCGCCCAAGCACTGCCTTCCCCCCCCCCCCACAAACTCCCCAGGGATTTTTGATGTGCAACCAGGGTTAAGAACTATTGAACTAATTTAATCGATAGGAAGGGGTAGAGGGGTAGGGTAAGAGACATCAGCACACTCTGCAGAGTAAAGGATCTGGATTTTAATCCTCATTTTTAAGGGGCTGCAAAGGTACCTTTTCTGCTTGTGTGTCCTCATTTCCATCCTTTGCTCAGGTGAGGAGGCATGTTCCTTCCTCACACTTACCATTCCAGGAGGGCTCAAGGCTTGTGGATATTTTGCAGCAGCCTTTCCTGGACACGGTGGCCTGAAGGGCTCCTTCAAGGCTCTTGAGTTTTTATGGCCTTTATTATCTGTCTACATGGCTTCCATCACATACTGTGTTATATTGACCATTGGCCACTATATATATTTTGTCCTTTTTAAAGTATCACAGTTTGTTTATTTTCTCAGTTGGGGTACCTACTGAAACATTTTTTATAAGAAGAAATGAACATATAGTGTAAGTGTATTAAATAACAGCCTTATTTACTGGTCATTTTATATGTATATTTAAATATATATTTGAAATTCTCCTCTGTCTAGAGCAGAGCTGGTCTTCAGTAAATGGTCACTGACTGATGAGGATAACAATGTGCAGGTAGAAAAGCAGTGTGTGGAATACAGTTTTGGAACAAGCACGTTAATAAGTCAGAAGGCTCAAGAAGGATATGACCAATATCTGAACCGATGAATTAGAAAAAAAAGGAATGAATTAGACTATAAGGAAGAAACGAAAGGATCTATTGAGAGAGAGGGACAGAGAAGGATTGAAGACATTTTTTATTTATATAAGATTTAGAAGTTAAGAAAGAAATCAGAGGAAAAGGGTTTTAGTCATGTTTAACCTGATGCTTTTGGTCTAGCAGAATTCACAGCAGAAGATAATGGGTAGGATGGTGGGAGAGAGATTTAACAGTTACTATGATGTAGGACTATGCTGAATAAAGACTGGGGTTGACACAATTATTAAGAAAGTAAGTATAGGGAGAAATGAGAGTCCATTCACAATGAATTTTTGAAGATGGTACAAAAGAAAAGAATATGTCGTCAATAATGTTTACATGTTGAAATGATAGTGTTTTGAAAATAGGTTAAATAAAATCTATTATTAAAACTATATCTGTCCTCACTTTTTAAAAAATGTAGCTACTAGAAAATTTAAAATGACATGTGGCTTGTGTTATATTTCTATTGGACAGTGCTGGTCTAGAGTCTCTCAAGTAACAGAGGAAATGAAAACACTTGGCATGATGCTGTGCAAACAGTGCATAATACATAAATACATATGTAATATGGAAGAATTATCCAAGAGTAAGAACAGAGTTGATATAAATGTAAATGATACTGGCTACAATATTCTTATGCTACCAGCAGTCAGATGTTACCCAAGGGATAGCTGTTACCACTGGTTTCTGCCTACAGGGGTGGCCAACCCCACTACAGCTCTTGGCCCCTTTATCCTACGGAAGGAAGCACCACATTTTTCTTTTGCCTTAGGAGAGTGCCACTGTCCCAAACAGTTTGTTACATGTTAATTTTCTCATTTCATTTTCTGATGATACCTCACAGAATATACTGGAAATCTCAGACAGTCTCATGGTTTTTGTACTGGCAATTGGAATGTGGCCCTCTGGATTCCAGAGAGTCCACACCAGCCTTTGCTTTTACATAATACACTGAGACTCTTCATGCACCACTAGCCTCCTAAGCTGGAGTATGCCTTTGATCTTCCTTACCAATGAGGACTTGAGGAAATTAGAAAACATGCCCACAGGCTATGCTGGACTTCTCTGTTCTCACATCTCAGCTAACTGTCAGATTTGATTATCTCTAGCCGTGAGGGATCTCTCACTTTATCACCCACTGTGGTGGGCTGAATTCGAGGCCCCCAAGATTCCTGCCCCCTGGTGTACACACCCTGTATAATTCCCTGCCCTTGACTGTGGGCAGAACTTGTGAATGGGAAGGGATAGATGCTCCCTTGATTAGTTAACATTATATGGCAAATGGTGGTCAAATAGTAACTCCCATGATTGTGTTAAGTTATACAGGACTCCACCACAGGACTGGAGAGAGATTGGATGTCAGAGAGAAGTGCTCCTACTGGCCTAGACGAAGGCAAACATCCGTGTTATAAACTGTCTGCAGGGTCTCCAAGGAAAGGAACTACAAGCTGAAAGAAGTCCTCAATCAACAGTCAGCAAGATCACTGGGACCTTAGTCCTGTAACTGCAAGGAATTGTATTCTGTGAACCACTTGAGGAGCTTAGAAGAGGATGCCAAACTCCAAATGAGAAGCGCAGTGTGCCTGACACCTTGACTGCAGGCTGAGTAGAAGATCCAGTTCAACAGTGCCTGGCGTCCTGACCCACAGACTGGGAGATGTGGTAATTTTCTACACAGCAACAGAAAACTAATCACACATATACACATACAATTATGAGTACTTGCTATACGTAAGGCTTTTAATTAATCTAATAATCTATATTTTATAATGGTCTTAAATGTAAATGGAATGACATTAAATTCACTGTGGTTCCCAGGCTCACTTTAGAGGTTTTCCTTTCATAGAGTCAGGTGGCCCCAACACTGTAATGCATTTGAACACATGGACAACTTCCAGAATAGTTATGACATGCATACACCAATCTCCCAAATTCCTGGAATACCATGTTTCCATGGCTGACTTTCAGCTTAGTCAGTTCTTTGTGAAATTGAGCCATATGGATAGGGCAAACGATGTTTCAGACAGATCCAGACATTGACACAAAATACAGCCCACAGAAACTCAAAACCAATAACTCTGTAATTCTTCAAGGTGTGTGACTCCACCAAGGTCAGACAAGTTGAGCAATGGGAATACAATATCCAGTTGCCATCTTCTTGATTCTCATATGCTACCAGCATCTAGCATTTACTGAGTACTTACTGTGTGCCAGATACTTTTTTGAGGATCTTAAATTATACCACTTAATCCCCACAACTTTTTGAAGTAGGTAGTTTTCTTTTCCCCATTGTACAGATGGGAAAACTGAGGTATTATGGAGGTTAAGTAGGTTACCTAAGGATACCCAAATGACAGAACCCAGATTCACTCCCAGACAGGCAGATGCCAGTGTCTGCTCTCTTAACTACCATGATATACTGCTGCATATACAATTTGATATCTGGACTTACTGGAACAAATCAACAACATTCTTTTTTTTTCTCATCAGTTTTAGATTCAAATAATTTAAATGTCTTCTTAAGAAACTACAGTTTTTTGAGCCACAGAGGAATGGGAGAGTGGGTCCCACCAGTTGAGTCCCTCATCCCTATAATTTCAAAAATCCTTGATTTGAAGGAGCAGCAGTAAACCTCTCTTTCTCAAGCTTGCCATTTGGCTGCTTTAAATAATTGACAGGATCTGCTCAAGTTTTTCTGACTTCTGCATACCCTGGAAATGGTTAAAGGCTTAAGCAGGAAGCCATTCCCTTTTTATCACCTGCTATGACATCACGTGGCAAGTTTACCAGAGAAGAGATTCCTGATGAAAGATGCAAGAAAAGCTGGACACATTAAACAGTCTTTTCTTGATAAGAATCAATGTAGGCACCTGCATTTCCCTTTATTCCAAGGGACCTATATGCAGAACACAAACTCACTTTTTCTGTGTTTAGATCAGGTTCTCAAGTTCATTCCTGGCAAACAGCTCTAACAGGATCATGAACGCTAGTTAATTGGCTATGATCACACTACTGCACTTGGCTATAATCTCTTTTTTGCTGGCTAAATAACCAGGTGAACCACACATCTGCATCAGGGGAATCAATTTTGGCCCTTAATCATACTTGGACTTCTTTAGTACAGGGAATGCCAGGTGTAGGTATCACCCTTATTGTCTAAACAGCATGACACTTAACAGCACTTCTATGCTACTGTGAATCAACGAGAGTCAATTCTGCTATAATATAACATATGTGATCCTGAACAATCACTGTGCTATGCAAAACTGCAATAAAAACCATAGGACCGGCCTGGTGAGGTGGCTCACGCCTGTAATCCTAGCACTCTGGGAGGCCGAGGCAGGAGGATCGCTTGA
>NW_012149174.1:1507995-1521435 GCF_000956105.1 Propithecus coquereli
CAGTTTTGTTTATGTTAAATGGTTAAAAATACATAAATACAGCACTTGACTTTAAAAAAGACCTGAAGCTTGCTTAGGGAACTGGCATGGCAAGGGCTGCAGTTTGTAAGATACTGTGAAGTGGTGGAAGAAGGAATAAAAAACTGCCCTCTTTCACAGCCTTAAATCGTAGGGCATCTTTTTCTACCTTAGAAATGTAGGTCCTTGGATGTATACATTTATAATGGATACTGTTTCTTCAAAATTGAAATTTCAGCTGGCATGGTGGCCCACACCTGCAATCCCAGCATTTTGGAAGGCCAAGGTGGGAGGGTCACTTGAGGCCAGGAGTTCAAGACCAGCCTGGGTAACATAGTGAGACCCTGTCTCTACAAAAAAAATAAGGAAAATTAGCCAGATGTGGTGTCACGCACCTGTAGTCCTAGCTACTCAAGAGGCTAAAGTAGGAAGATCATTTAAGCCCAGGAGTTCGAGGCTACAGTGAGCTATGATCACACCAGTGCACTCTGGCCTGGGCAACAGAATGAGCCTCTATCTCAAAAAAAAATAAAATAAAATAAAATAAAATTTCCATCCAATGTGTAGCCTTATTCTTCAACTGACTTGTGTATCACTGCTGGAAATTCTTGTTTTACACAAACAGGATTTGACAACTGATGATGTTTGAAACAACCAAACCAGCTGTGGTGTTGTATGTATAGGTTTTTATCCAGGGGTCCTGGCTCATAATTCCCACAGTCCTTGTTATAATTTTGGGGTGCTTTATCTGTCAGGAGCAGGCCTCAGGAGATAGAATCTCTCTTTCTGACCTTTTCCTGTCCTCCTTTCACCTGCCCAAGGCCGGACTCTAATCTGATTGTGGGTCAAAAGACCCTCATTCCGGAGAGGGCCTTGCCTCATACCCTGGAGGAAGGAATGCTGCACTGAGAGGCCAGGAAGAATCTAAACAGGCAGGCCTCGCTGAATTTAGATCATGTGCTTTTTGTTCAATCACATTTTTCCATGGTTGTCAATGATGCCCATGTAATGAAGCCTCCATAAAAACCCAAGAGGACTGGGTTCTGAGAGCGTCCAGATAACTGAACACATGGAAGTTTCTGGAGCGTGGCATGCCCTGGGAGCCATGCCCCTTCCCCCATGCCTCGCCCTACGCATCTCTTCATCTATATCCTTTGTAATATCCTTTATAATAAACCAGTAAACATAAGTGTTTCCCTGAGTTCTGTGAGCTGCTCCAGCAAATAAATAGAACCCAAAGAAGGCAGGGGTCATGGGAACCCCAACTTGGAGCAGGTTGGTCAGAAACTCTGGAGGCCCAGACTTGTAACTGGTGTGGGTTGGGGGGCAGTTTCTGGGCCTGAGCCCTCACCTTGTGGGATCTGACACTATCTCTAGGTAGATAGTGTCAGACTTGAATTAGAGGACACTTAGCTGGTGTCCATTCCTTGGTGTTCGGAGAAAAACCCCAAATTTGGTCACAGAAGTCTTCTTCTGTGTTGTTGATTGTTGTGGAGATTTTATGGGAACTCTCCTGATTTTAAAATGCTGGTAGCTAAATAACATTTTTACAAACACTTAAAAGACAATGCTGAGTAGGCAAAACTTCGAAGGCCAGATCTGGCTGCAAGTTGTCAGTCTGCAGCCTCAAGAACTTACAGCTGCTAAGGTCCCTATTGGATGGAGTGAATCTACACTAAGTTGACCCCATTTACATCTTTTTATGGTTAGCTTTCTCTTTTTTCTAAACAAAATTTCTTTATCAGGAATTACTTTCCCCCCTAGTGCAATTAAAATCTTTATTTTATTTTTTTTTTTTTGAGACAGAGTCTCACTGTGTTGCCCAGGCTAGAGTGCCGTGGCGTCATCCTAGCTCACAGCAACCTCAAACTCCTGGGCTCAAGCGATCCTCCTGCCTCAGCCTCCTGAGTAGCTGGGACTACAGGCATGTGCCACCATTCCCGGCTAATTTTTTCTATATATTTTTAGTTGTCCAATTAATTTCTTTCTAATTTTAGTAGAGACAGGGTCTCGCTCTTGCTCAGGCTGGTTTCGAACTCCTGAGCTCAAATAATCCGCCCGCCTTGGCCTCCCAGAGAGCTAGGATTACAGGTGTGAGCCACCGCTCCCGGTCCTATCTGGCCAACTCTTGATCAAAGATGGTCCCCCAGTTGATGGATTCCTGTAAGTTGCCAAAATTTCATTTAAACTTGAACATGAACACAAAGAACAGAAAACAAAGCTTAGATACCACAACAGAAATTCCAAACAGAATGTTTAAAAGTGTTTTTGTTTCTCTCTTTTTCTTGTAGTGGTTATAACAGAGGGAAAAAGGCACTATCCATCCTTCTTGCACTGTGGCTTCCAGAACAATTATAATGTGACATGTGTTTGGAACTTGAATTTTAACACCACCCCTCCCCAATCTTGAATGGAGTAAAAAATATAGTAAGTAATAATAACTAGCATCTGTTGAGTAGCAACCCTATGTCAGAACCTGAATGAAGTACTTCACAAATGTCATTTCATAGCCATAAGAATACAGTGGGCAGGAGGGAGGGGTCATTATTTTTCTGTTTTTCAAGAAAGGAAACCTCTTTAAGAAAAAGAATTGGCCAAGTTAGAATCCAAATATCCTCATTTCTGCTGTTTATACCATTCTACATTTTCATTTATGAATCAGTTACATTTTAATCATTTAGACAGTAACAGTGAATGCTGAAGAAAACAAAGGAGAAATTAAAACAGAAGATAATCAATATGGAGGACAAAGACAAGACAGTGTAAGAATAATTGGTGTCTTTGAAGTACAGAATTACAAAATGGAAAAGAAAAGCATTTGTAATGGAAAAAAATCCTCCTGAAATTAAGAACAATAGATTATCCCAATAGAAGGAATGTACGAAGTTCCATAAAAAATTGATAAACTTAACCACGATATAGCCTAGCTGAGTTACTAAACTTCATTTAGTAACTTTAGGACTCAAGGTAGAAAAAGCAAGTCAATTGCATGGAGAAAATTTTGAGGCAAATCTTAGACTTTTCCATAGCCATGATAGATGCCAGAAGCTAATGGAGCAAGGGCTGTACTATGTAAGGAAACTGTGGCCCAGAAATGTTAAAATGAGTCAAATGGTAATTCAAGTACAGATGCTTTTTGACTTACAATGAGACTACATCTGAATAAACCCGTTGTAAGTTGAGAATATCATAAGTCAAAAATGCACTTTTGCATTTTTCAATAGTTTCAATTTACAGTGACAATAAGTGAGTTTATCTGGACACAACTCATTGTAAGTCAAGGAGCGTACTGAATGTGTATTGCTTTTGCACCACTGTAAAGTTGAAACATCATAAGTCAAACCATTGTAAGTTGGGGATTGTCTGTATAGAAATAAAAGATGGACCTTTTAAATATAAAAAGACACAACAAGAAATGAGCCCTTCTTGGGGGGAAAAAAAATCCAAACACATGTGAACAAATCTAGCCAATCAAAAGATAAATGAAAATTTAAAAGTTGATACTTGAGATGCCATGGTAAAAGGACTAGTGATCAACAATGATTCTAGTTATAAAACCAAGACTAAATAATGGCTGAAATGAGGTTTACAAAATGCAGTACAAAAGTTATAGATACAGCATGAAAACATACATATACCAAAAAAATTGGGATATGAGTAGAAGAGAAACTATAGGAAGTATAGTATAAAAGTGCCAATGCTTCATCTTCTATAACAGGGAGCCCCTGAGTGTATATGTTTATGACTAATATATGTGTAAAAAATTTTGACCTCAAGATGTATTCAGAATCTCTTCTCTTAATTTGGAAGACATGTTTAGAACCTATTCTCTCTCAGGATAAAGAAACACTGATGTCAAGTTCACAATTCCTTCACTTTCACTACTATTTCTTCTTCTGTCAATATATCATAAAATTTTTATTTAAAAAGTATATCTAGTATTATCCTGTTGAAAGAAAAACTTTAGACAAATCAAATTTAACAGATTTTATTTGAGCAAAGAACTATTCATGAATCAGGCAGCACTCAGAAGCAGAAGAGGTTTAGAGAGCTCCACCCAGCAGCATGAGCAATGAACTTTTATAAGCTGATCACAGAAACAAAGTTGAGAAACCACTTGATTGGCTACAGCTAGGCATCAGTCTTATTTGGACATGGTGTGATGAACTGGCTGCCTGCGATTGGCTGACACTTGGCTGTTTGTGATTGGCTAAAACTTGACTATGTGTTATAAAAAATAGACTCCTCTAAGTCAGGTTTCTGTTTGTTTACACACAAAGTTAGGTCAGTTAGTAAGTTTTTTACATAGGAACTCAAAGTAGGGAAACAGCCTCAGGCTAATGGCCTCCTGCTTATTTAATTTAACAATACTATTTTTTATAAAAGCATTTCTGTTTTTTATCTAGCAATATATCCTATTTGTATAAATGCATAAAGACATACAGAATTATTTTCACTTATTGTTAAAGATGAATATTTCTGGATGGTGAGATACTTCTCATTTTTTTTCTTTCTATATATCTGCATTGTTTGCATTCCTTATAACAATTTTATAAAATAAGAAAGTGATTTCATATTAATTTGAAATATTTTAACTGTAAAAATTTCAAAAAATAATAAAAATCCATGAACCCAACAACCAGAATTAATAAACATCAACAGTATATTTTCTTTAGATCCTTTTCATAATAAAGAAAAATTCCACAAAAAAGTTGAACACCACCATGAATTGTTCTCCAATACCATTCTCTGCCCACCCACTCCCTATACAGCATATAATTTGTGTTTTCCATATTTATATGTTCAATAATAAAAAATACAATTTAAAATGAAATTCTGGATTAGAAATGTCTTTTATAATGTGATGTTTTTCAGATTCAAACTCAAAATTTTTTTCTGATGAATAATTTTAAACATGCACAAAAATAGAGACAATAGTACATGATAAATCCCCATATGCCTATTGCCCAGATTGAACAATTATCAAGACTATGTCACACAGAATTTTTGAAATTAAAAGGAAAACCTGTAACCTAGTGTTCAGCCTACAATTTGTTCAGTAAATAAACAGACACCCTCCACAGAAGACAGGGAGAACCAAGGAAGACAAGGAGAACCAAGATTAGCTGTGCAATTACTAACCAATAGTTAGTGTATGCAAGCATTAGATCTTACATACATGGACCCATTTGGGAGTTACAGCAACTCTGCTACCTAAATATTATTATCAGCATTGTTCAGAGTGGAAAATGAAGCTCAGAGAGAGGGAGATTCTATTTCAAGCTTAGCCAGTTGCTTCTCTTTCTAATACTAGCCTACACCCACTTCTTGATTATTCCACCCTGGCCAATTTCAGAGTGTGAGAGCTACTGAAAGTTTGGCACTCACACACTCTGAAATTGTTAAAGAACACAAAATGAGAAGGTCTCACTCTAGGTCTATATGAATTAGTCCCTGGATTCTCTGGGTTGGAGGAGGACCCAGCATTTTTACAGCTAATTTAAGTCAAGAACTTTTGGTTATTTATTTATTTAATTTAGAAAATACCTGTTGTTAACTTTCAGTTTAAGACTCCTAAGTACTTAGATAAAAGGGAGAAACATTTCCCCTCCTCCTTTAAGAGAATCTAATCAATGATTCAATATACTCTTCTATTAATTGTAGATAAATTCATATTCTCTATAGTTTATAATCCCAGTTAACCAATGACCATAATTAACAAATAATGATCTCAACTGCAATTTACAGTCTTGTGGATCTATCATGGATATTTTCCAAAGCAGTTTTGAAATTTCTTGCCTGCCATGTTGCTTAGGTGTTGTTATACTCACATATTGGAGCAAATGCGTCATAACATTCTTGATCTTTCCCGGAGAACTGTTTCAAAATTAAGCTCGGTGTGTCAACAGTCTTAGTCAGTCTTGTGGTAAGAAGTATGGGATTTTGGTTGCCCATGACACATTTTTATTTAATAGCATAGAATATAACCTTTTAGAAGCACAGGGTGCACAATGATTCAGCTATTTTGAGAGACTGATATGATTAAAGAAACTCAATTATCAAATGTCTAAATTTAAATGTATAAAATTTTGAGGATAATAGCTTCCTCTACATATCAATTAATATTTGTATCCCAAACTCCTGAGGACACACACACAGATTTTTCAGGACAGCAAAGAACCTCAGAGATTATATGGGATCTAGGATCAGCCAGATCTCTTCATTTTTCAAATGTGGAGACTGAGATCCAAGTTTTGTTTATATTTTCTGTTCCATGTAGTTCTTGTTTGGCTTCCTAGTGCCATAAAGAACAATGCCAAGTTACTGTACTCTCTCATAAGCGGGATATTTTCATGCAATAGTCCATAGAATTTAAAATAAGAGAGAGAAAAAATAACCACTAAACTATGAACAGGCAACAATTTTTTTAAGGCTGCCATAAAATTCAATTGTAGTTTGTAGGCTTGCAAATTCAAAATACCTAACTACCAGAGTTAAGAGCAAAAAGTCAAGAAGGAAGTTTAGTAAATCGATTTACGTTCAAAAGTGAGCTTCTAATTTTACCTTCCATTTATTATTTTAAAACAGAATTTTTCAATTTCTGCAAATGTCTTCTGGCTAAAACGATTTTTTGTCCTAGCCCCCTTACTGCATCTTGATTCTGTGCCTTTAATCTTCTACTAAAATAGACCCTCAAAACTATACCACTGTAACCGACCTTGGTGCTGAGGTACTTTGGTGGTTGGCAAATTTGTTTTTCCTTTTTATGGCAGGGGGAATCCCCAAATAGAAAAAACAGGTCAGCGCGACCTTTGATAAGGCAGCTTTTTCGTGCCCCCAACTCGGTGTGAAAACACTGACCCCAGTCGGGCCCTGTGCTTACAGAGAGGGATCGGGGTGGGGACTGCCGGCAGTGGCGCGACTTCCCCATTCCCCAAGGTGAAACCAAGACCGTCAGGGCCCCTTGGACCGGCTTTGCTCCTCGCAAACCTGGCCTGTTTCTTTGGGCTCCAAGCTGCCTGGGGCAAGAGTGGGAGCTGTGGGAGAGGATCTGGGAAGATTTGCCCGAAAGTCTCTCGGGCAGACGACTCGCGTTCCACAGGGGCCCGCGCGCTGAGCTGCGAGCGGCGCCGCCCGGATCCCGGGAGGCGAGTTGGCTTGAGACGCGCGGGCGGCGCAGGAACGCTGGACCGCGGGGCACAGACGCTGCCGGGGGTCGGCGACCTCGCAGCCCCCACCCCGGGGCGGGGCCCGGGCAGAAGGCGCGCCCGCAAAGTTGCCCGAAGCGGCCGTGGGGTGCGAGGGTGCGGACAGCTCCGGAAGGCGACGGGCTTGGCACCCCCGGAGTCCCCTCCTTACCTTTCATTTCCCGGCCCTGCGCGGAGCTCCGGCCCGGCGCCGCACAAGTTTCCCAGCCGAGCGCGCTGGCCCCGGCTGGCCCGCGCGGAAGCCCTCAGCGCCCACCTTGCGAGCGCCCCGCCGCCCGCCCCGCGGCGCCCGGACGCAGCGTGACCGCAGCCTGCTCCAGAGCGGCGCGGCGGCGCGAACCGGGACCGGGCACGGGCGCGCGCCCCGGGGCGCAGCGGGGCGGGCGGGGACGGCGGCAGCGCTTCGGGCAACCCAAGCCCCCAGGGAGCAGGCGGTGCAGCCACCCGTGTGCAGGACTGCTGCGTATGCGAGCGGCCGCTGCGGACCGAAGTTTCCAAAGATGTGCTTCCCGGAGCGTGTACTGCTCAAGGTTATAAACTATACCTGATACTCGCTGATATACCAGGCAGGGAGCGATGGAGCTGACTACTGAAATGAAAGGCAACTAACCGTACGTCTGCCCTCTGCCCCCTACTCCGCACACCATAAACAAAATGATGAGATCAGTAACCAGGGAGGGGATGGGAGTATTTGGGTGTATGAGACAGAGAAAGATTAATATGGTATCTTTATTCAAATGAATAAACATCGCAAAAAGCAAATGGGTAGAGGGCATAGACAATCTTTAAAGGAAAAAGTTTTAAAGCACAAATGACAAAAACGTTGAAATCAATAATAAGCAAATGCATACAATTTAAAGAAATAATAAAGTGCATTTTTTTCTTCCTATGAAATTAGCAAAGTTTAATTTTGTTTTGGTGACAAAATCATGTGGTGGTTGGGGAGGGACCAGTAAAACACACAACTTATTCAAGGATTTCTTCTCCTTTCCTCTCATTTTCATTTTGTATAAACGTTGGTAACAAGAATTCCAGGAACAAATTTACTGAGTAATCAATGTCTCTTTTAAAGCCCCAGAATAACCACAAAAAAATGAATATAGATGGTAAAATTAACTCCCTTTAATTGATGCTGGAACTAAGGATAAAAAAATACCCAGTCAGCGGTCCACAACCTTTTTTGGCACCAAGGACAGGTTTCATGGAAGACAATTTTTCCACTGATGGTGGGGGAAGGCGGAATGGTTTCAGGATGATTCAAGGGCATTACATTTAGTGTGCGGCCAAACCTTTTTGCTAACGATAGTCTGTATTTGCAGCTGCTCCCCAGCACTAGCATCACCACCTCAGATCATCCGGCATTAGATTCTCATAAGGAGCGTGCAACCTAGATCCCTCGCCTGCACGGTTTACAGTAGGGTTCGCGCTCCTATGAGAATCTAATGCCGCTGCTGATCTGACAGGAGGCGGAGCTTATGCGGTGATGCCAGTGACGCGAGCGGCTGTGAATACAAATGAAGCTTCCCTTGCTCGCCCACTGCTCACCTCCTCCTATGCCGCCCGGTTCCAAACAGGCCACAGACCAGTGCTGGTCCATGGCCCAGGGGTTGGAGACTACATAAATGGCTAGAAAGCACTGAACTCCCAGGCCTTTGCTCTTACTCTTCATTATAGGGATTTGCTCAAATGTTGGAAGTACAGTTTGAACTGGATCTAGTCCATGGTATATACATATAAATTTGAAATATGGCTAGGAGAGTGAGGAGGCCATGAGCTTTGACATCAGATATACTCTGGGTTTAGATTTTACTTCCTATTTAGTGTTTTACATTTTAAAAATCCAGTATTATTTTTAAGGTTATTTTTAATTTAAAAACTCAGAAGCAACAAAGATATGCTGATGAGACAGATTATGCGGTGGCCCCCGTGATTCCCAGCACCTTAATGTTCACACCTTTGTTGGATCCCCTCCTCTTGAATGGGGTTGGGACATGTGACTTGCTTCTGAACAATAAATATAACGAAGGTGATGGATGTCACTCTTGTGACTACGTTACCTTGTAAGACATTCCCTCTTGCTAGCAGACTCTCTCTAGAGACTGTCCTATCTGGCTTGATGAAGTAAATGGTGATGTTGGGCAAGTCCATGTGGTAAGGAACCGCCGTGACCTCTAGGAGCTGAAAGGCAGCCTCCAGCCAACAGCCAGCCAATAAGAAGCCAGGGCCCTCGGTTCCTACAAACTCAAGGAAATGAATTCTGTCAACAGTCTAAGTGACCTTGGAAGCAGATTCTTCCCCAGTCAAGCATCCAGGTGAGAGAACACAGACTAGGTGACACCTTAATTGCAGCTTTGTGAAACCCCGAGCAGAGGACCCACTCAATCCATGCCTGGGCTCCTGACCCACCCCTAAATTGTGAGAGTGTATACAGAGGGCAATTCCTTCTCTGATAAATTTTGTATTAAATATTGTTGCCCTGTTACATTCCGATTTTCCTTATACTTTTTCACATACATTTCCCAGCCTTGATCATGGCACAGTCTCCATGAAACAAAAACTAATGAAATTGTGCCCCAAAGATCAGCCACAGGTGTAGGGACTTCCAGCTGCATTTCTGTCTGGAAGATTGTGTCTGAGATCCACAGCCTGCTTCCCTTCAGGTCCTTCGGGATAGTGTCTGAGCTAAAACTGCTGTGGCTGGACAGAAACACAGTCAACTCAGCTTGCGTAACTCAAGTTGCACAGCAATGCGAGGAATACTTACAGTAAAGAACTAGGAACAGGGTAAGTACTAAACCATGTTTCATTTAATCTATCTATCTTGGTAAAGCTTTCATTTGAGGCTTCTAGTGTCTTTCTTTCTTCCTTCCCCTTGACATCAACGGCTCTTCCTTTAGCCTCAACCCTTGGATTTATGTACCTGCTTGCTAATTGTCCTTACTTCTAGGTATAAATCCAGCCTGGCTTGCTTAGCCCACCGACTCCCTCCTTCCCTCCCTCCATTCCGTCCTTCCTTCCTTCCTTCTTTTCATGCTGCTTTCATTTATTAGTCCCTGAATAATTCTCCCTAGTTTTCTTTCTCTATATCCCTCATTTTCTTTTTATTATACAAGTAATACATTAATATAATGTCATATATACTAATGTATATTGCGTGGCATCAAACTGTATTTGTCTTTTCACATATACAATGTATATAAAATAGTTATTTTAAATGATTATATATCATCATATTATTAGTATATCCATCCTCTTAACTATTTAGGTTGATTCCAGTATTTTTATACAACAAATAAATGCTGTGTGCATGACTCCTTGAGCACATATATGATAATTTCTCTAGGTCATACATGCAGAAGTAGAACTCTGAGTATGTCCATTTTCATTTTATTCACGACTGACAAATTGTTCTCCAAAGTGGCTGCAGTTTGCACTCCTGCCAGCCATGTAGGTGAGCGCACATTCCTGCATTCTCCTTTCTGCACACCCCCACTGACACTTGATATTACCCAACTTCAACATTTTTGTTCCAGCTCACTCTCATATTTATTTTCTCCTCACTTTTTTCTCATCCTCTTCCTCCTTCTCGCTCTGTTCTTCTCTCATTTTTCCCTGGCTCTGTTCTCTCTCTCTTAGTTTCTTTTGCTCTTTTCTTTTTTCTTTTGCTTTTTAAAAGTTTATAACTTGTTTTAATTTAAAATTTTTTAATTTTTAAAGTTTAATTTATCATTTAATTTGTAACCTGCTTTATAATGAAGATCATGAAAATAGCTGTCAGCAGATGTACATTTACGAAATAGATGCCAATGGCTGCAGCATGTTCTATGTCACTGTCCCACTGTACTTTTTTTTCTTGGGGGTAAAATGCCCATAACATAAAATTAACCATCTCAAAATGTACAATGCAGTAGCATTTAGTACATTCACAGTGTTGTGCAGCCAACACCTCTATCTAGTTCCAAAACATTTCATCCCCTTGAAAGGAAACCCCATACCCATAAAGCCTTCCCTTTCTAATTCCTCCTTCTCCCAATCCCTGGCAGCCACTCAGCTGCTTTCCGTCTCTATGGATTTTCCTATTCTGGATATTTCATATAAATGGAAGCATACAATATGTGACATTGCATGTCTGATTTCTTTCACCTAGAATTATGTTTTTGAGGTTAACCCACACTGTAGCATGTAGGAATTTCATTCCTTTTTATGGCTGAATCATATTCCATTTTATGGATATGCCACAATTTGTTAATCCATTTACCTGTTGATGAAGACTTGGGTATTTCCAGCTTTTGACTCTTGTGAATAGTGCTGCTATGAACATTTGTGTCAATACCAGTTTGAATACAATTTTTCAATTCTTTGGGCTATACGCCTAGGAGAGGAACTGTCAGATCATGTGGTAATTCTGTTTAACTTTTTGAGGAACTGCCAAACTGTTTTCTATACCAGCTGCACCATTTTACATTCCTACTAGCAATGTATGAGGGTTCCTATTTCTCCACATCTTTGGTAACACTTATTATTTTTCATTTTTTTAAAAAAGTATACCTATTCTAGTGAGTATGAAGTGGTATCATGGTTGTTTTGGCTTGCATCTCTCTAATAAGATGTTGAATGTCTTTTAATGTACTTTTTGGTCATTTGCATATATTCGGAGAAATGTTTATTCAAGTCCCTTGCCAATTTTTCTGGTGGGCTGCTTGTCTTTTTGTTGCTGAGTCATAAGAGTTCTTTATAAATCCTGGGTGCCAGCCAACTCTTATCAGATGTATGACTTCCAAATATTTTCTCTCATTCTGCAGGTTTTCTTTCCATTTTCTTGATAGTGTCCTTTGATGCACAAAATATTTTAATTTTGCTGAAGTCTAATTTATCTATTTTTTTCTTTTATTGCTTGTGGATCATATCTAAGAATTCATTGCCAAATCCAAGGTCATGAAGATTTCCCTATGTTTTATTCTGACTTTTAGAAGTTTATGGTTTTAACTCTTATGTTTAGGTCATTGATCCATTTTTAGTTAGTTTTTGTATATATTGCAGGGTAGAGATCCAAATTCATTCTTTTGCATGTAGATATCCAGTTGTTTGTTGAAGAGTATATTCTTTTCCCATTGAATAGCCTTTACATCCTTATTGAAATCAATTGACCATAGATGTATGGCTTTATTTCTGGACTCTGAATTCTATTTCATATATTGATCTATATGTGTCTATCTTTATGCCAGTACAACACTAGTAATTTTTTTTTTGTCTTTTCTGGTAAGTTGATTACTAGTAATGTTTTGTGTTTTTTTTTGCTAAGTTGTGAAATCAGGAATTTTGAATCTCTCAACTTTGTTTTCCTTTCATTAAGGTTGTTTCAACTATTTGGGGTCCCTTGCAATCCTGTATCTATTTTATGATTTTTTCCATTTCTGCAGAAATGGTCATTGGGATTTCAATAGTGATTACAATGAATCCATAAATCATTTTGGGTAGTATTACTAGCTTAACAATATTAAGTCTTCTAATACATGAACATGGGATGTCTTTCCATGTATTTAGGTCTTCTTTACTTTCTTTCTGCCATTTTTTCTAATTTTCAGTGTATAGGTCTTGTATCTCTCTGGCTAAATTTATTCCTTACTCTTTTGCTTTTGTTCTCATCACTCTCCATCTGTCCTTTTTCCTTTTTGGGGGAGGAGGGGTCTCAAAAGCTGGACATTTCCCTCATTTAAATACCAAGTCAATTACATAGCTGTAGATCAAAGCATTTCTTATAGTTGTCAAGACTCCCTCCATTTCCTTACTCTTCCTGCAATCTTGCTCATAGAAAGTCCTTGAGCTTCTCTTCTCTGTACACATGTCAGAGTCTAGGCTGTCAGAGCTGTTTCCAGATCTGACAGTGACAATATTTTTAGGTGGGTAGGACCCCTGAGGGCAACAGGACCTGACTTGGGGATTTGTCCAGGGGAATAGGAAACCTTTTGATATACAGTCCAGCAGAGCGTGCTTGCTTGACTAGATCTTCATCAGCACCCAAGAAGAACCTTAGTCATTTTTGTTGCTGTCTGAGCAAGTGCTATGTAGTGTTTCTAGGTTGGTCTTTTGTTTGTTTTTGGCTTTTTTTTCTTTGTTTTCCCAAAACTTTTGGAGTCTTCTCTATTTGAACTTACTCCTGAGTCAGACCCTAGAGAGGTTTGAGAGTTCCAGTGTGAAGGTCACATCTTATGGA
>NW_012149174.1:1522604-1552266 GCF_000956105.1 Propithecus coquereli
AGTGAGACTCTGTCTCAAAAAAAAAAAAAAAAAAAATGGGAAAAATTGCAATTGTCAACATATGACATAGACTACAAATAAAGAATAAACAATCATAATTGCATTTAAATGTTCACTTACCAAATGATGCAATTAAAGTATATAAATATTATGCAAGTACACAATTAAACTCTTTTTATATAATGTTGTAACCATTCAAAGAGAATATTCTTCTGTACATCCTATAAAGAGGGTGTTGCCGTATAAATAACTATAACTTGAACACAAATCTTAATGTCTGGGCCATATAAGCAATTGTTGTCTCTCAGAAAATTGGATAGAGAGCTAACAACTATTTTTCTAATTTAGGTCAAAGAGGTTCTTGGAAAAAATATATAAAAGCCACAGTTTGAGGCCCAAGTCAGCATTTTTGAGGAGGCCTCCCTTGCTCCATATCAAAAACAGGACCACAGCCAATCTTTGAGGCCTTCTAAGGCATGGGGTGACACTGCCACTTATGGGACCTGGGAAGAGCTGGGCTTTTCTTGGTTTAGTTCACAGTAGCGGGGCAGAGACCAGACTTGGCCGTTTCTCTATGTACTCCTGAAATCACTGCATGTGATGCAAATTCATTCATTTGACAAATATTTATAAAGTAACACCATGTGCTAGGTGCTGTTCAGGGCACAAATGGACTCCATCTCAAAGCCCTTACTATAACAATATGGTCCATCGCTATGGCACGGCAGTGGTTTGAGCTTGGCAGCTCATTCCAAAACCCAATTTCCAAGGAAAATATACTCAGGAAAGAGAGCAAAGTAGCCTTTAAATATATTCTCCTGCTATCTTATATTTTTAAACCTGATTCCTGAGTGACTCGATATAGCAGTTGCTTTAATATATGGGACACATCTAATTTTCTACCTTATAGGTAATAGTTGGAATTGAGACACAATGCAAAGAGAAAAAATATTATGCAAAACTGTCTCACGATAGTAAGCCCTTTATTAGGGCTTGTTGCTAAGATTTTAATTAAGCAAGTACATTTTGAAATTCAGTAGCCTTAAAGAATTTTAAAATTACAAATTATCTCTGAGTTCTAGAGGGGAGAATATTAATTCAGACTTAGTAGAGAAATGGAAAGTCACTGAAAAATAGAAACACAAACCAACGAAAGTGAAGAGGAAGCAAGAGGATGAAAATGTGGATTCCTCTGTAAGGACTTTAAGATTTTTATTGGCCAGGCACCGTGGCTCGTACCTGTAGTCCCAGCTACTCGGGAGACTGAGGCAGGAGGATTGCTTGAGTCTAAGGATTCAAAACTGCAGTGAGCTATGACGGCACCATTGCACCCCAGCTTGGGGGACAGAGTGAGACCCTGTCTCTTAAATAAAAAAAGGTGCCTTGCTGGATTGGATTGGACCTGGAGGGAACATCAAACAATTTCTCTCTTGGTTTGCTTTTATAAGCAAGATGATGCAAATTAAGCCCTTACCACAGTGTCTGGCACATCACCTACTTCACCGCTATTGTTGCTGCTATTATCCAGATGATAGACTATTATATATCCGAGTATCGTAAGGAAAAATTATACAAAATATATGATTTTCTTTGATAGTAGAAATGATGTTTATCTTATTTTTTACACCTTTCTGTTTTTCCTTTTTTTTTTTCTTTTTCTTTTTTAGAGACAGGGTCTTGCTCTGTTGCCCAGGCTGGAGTGCAGTGGCACAATCATAGCTCACTGCAGCCTCACATTCCTGGCCTCAAGTGATCCTCCTGCCTTGGCCTCCCAAAGTGCTGGGATTAAAGTGTGAGCTGCCGTGCCCAGCCTGTTTTTTCCCTTTAATATTGAAGTATGTTGTATGTATAACTAGAAAAAAAAAGCAATTGAACGATGAAGAACTCTTTAAAAAGAGCAAGGCCACAAGAAAGGATCCTAACTTTATTATGGACCAGGCAATTTGAGTTGTCTCTTCACAGGCCTATTTATATAGAGGAGGTGGGCTGCTCAGTTGGCCACAGGTAGGTGGCACCAGCCATCAGGAATGTCTGACAGCCTTCTCTCTCCCCATCACACTGACCCACTGATTAGGGTCTTTAAGTACCATCCATGCTCTTCTTCCTCCAGACGAGGAGGCTAGGCCTGGACACTTGGCACGTAGGTAGTAGTGTCCTCTCTCTCTCAGCAGTGTTCCTGCAAGGGAAACCGATATGTAAAATGGCGCTTTGGCCATGAGACTTGCCTGTTGAATGGTCACGCTTCCTGTGAATTGGGTCTTTGGATCTCATTTCCCCATCATTAAGTGAGAGGAGGACAGTAACGTCTGTTCTCCCTTTACAGAGACATTCCAGGAATCAGCTGAGTGGTGTCTGATCTCTCTCGCTTTGCTATATTTGTTTGTGATGCCCAGGGCTGGATTCCTGGAATGGGAAGATGGGGCGGTGTCTCTGGAGGCCACCCACCCTGCCCCATCTTTAAGGAGGGCTGCAACCAAGCGACGAAGCCTGCCAGAGCGGATTCTTCCTCGGCTTTCTGGCATCACTTATTTATGGCTCTGAAACCCAGCAGAGTCAGTAATGTCCTTTCTATTTCTCTCTAAGTCTTTCCACTCTTAAACTGATCCCTCCTGGGACTTCTTTCAAACCAGTTCCTTACTCTTCTCTGGACTGTCTCCAATTTCTTCTTATGCAATTGAAGCTGAGGAGCTCTAAACTCAACATTTCCTCTAATAGACACTAACCAGACTTGAGCAGAGTAAAAGACAATTTGTATCCCTCGGTGCCATATAATAGTAATTCTAGGCAGAGGGGAACAGATTGTGAAAGGAAGGTAGGGCTTTGGTGCCCAAGAGAACTGAAATCAAAATTCTTCTTCACAGTTCGCCTGCTGGTGACCACTGGCAAGTAGTTGACTTTGCTTTGCCTCCATCCTTCACAGGTGGAAAGAGAACAATAATAATCCTTCATCATTCTAAGGGATTTTCAAGGGCAATTTTGACTGTCTTTGATTTTTGCCTTGAATGCCAAGCCTAGCTCCATGATGAGCTCCAACTTCCCTAAGTAAGAGTTTCCCTTACTATCTTATAGTTCTCAGCAGTTTACAAAGCTGTTCCTATAACCCATTTTTTAAGTTTAGTGTTTTTGGAACCATTGCCTTAAAGATAAATAACTTAACATTTATAGGCTTCAAGGAGAGAGAACTTGATTTAGAAAGATCTCTCTTAATCCTTGGAAATCCCTATGAAATAGGAAAAACAAAACAAAACAAAAACTTACATATGAGCAACGTTTGAAGTAGTCAATGCATAAGAGATAAAAGGTAAATCCCCAGATGTTTAGGACAAAATAAAATATGTGTTGCAAAGGAGGCAAATTTCCTTAGATCTAATAACAAACAAATGAAGGAAAAAACCTCCAAACCTCAGGATGTTTCCCATATGCCCAAAAAGGTAAATTACAGGTAACAGCTATTTATAATAGGTCAGGCACCATTCTAAGCAGGTTACATGTATCAAGGCATTTAATCCTCCTTTGAACTTACAAGCAGGTATTCTTTCCATTTTTGTTTTCTAGATGAGGAAGCTCAAGCATAGAAAAATGAATTTTCCCAAGGTTTTATAGCACATGTGGCAAAGCTGAATTCTAACTCAGGCCGTGGGCTCGGAGAGGCCACAACTTTCACCGCTGCACCACACTGCTTCTCTGGAGTCGCTGGTTGGGAGTTTCTAGCACAGCCCGGTCTTTTTCCTTAACTTGGGAAGCAATATAGCACAGTAGCTAAATGTAGATACTTTGGTATCTAAATGATTTATCTTTTAATCCTGGCCTCACAGCTTAATAGAGAATTGGGGAAGGGCAATTTGATTACCTTCCCTGCTCCTTCCATCTCAAACCCTGGCTGGTAAAGAAACTGAGGTCTAAAGGATTAAGATATTTAAAATAGAAATCATGTTCTGTACCCAAACACTGAGTTGTTTTGCCACCTTCTGAGTCAGCTTGCTGCTGTCAAATCATCATACATTCAGAAAGCTTCCTGTACATCAGCTGTCTCAGATCACTAATTGGTGTTTTGTTTTTTTAAATATAACCCACTAAGTATACATGAGTAAGGCAATGAGAATTATGAAGAAAATTAGTATATTAACACTTTGAGTTAACACTAATTTAAGTAAGATAAATTCTCACTGTTTTCTCTGATTCAATGCATAATCTTTATTGTTACCTAAAGTATAATTATTATATCCATTTAATAGTTAAGCAGTTAGTAGAAATTGCTGCCATTTTTTGAGCACTGAGTTTGAGTTAGGCTCTTTACTTTAACAATCTCACTCAATATCTCAGCGAGGTTGGCTGATGGGAAGTTGAGGTGTAGAGCAACTAGCTTCAGTTCCCAGTATACCCTAAAGTGATGGAGGGAATGTTACAATTTTGAATCATTCTGATGCCCATGTGTGAGTATTTAACCACAACCCTCTACTGATTCTCAAAATATAGATAAAGACAGGCTCTATGTATAGCTTCTGATCTGCCGCATTACAACTTTAAAAGTCAGCCTCTATCTAATAGCTATTTTGTTACCAAATGTACATCATTGTTGATCCCCTGAGCAGCCTGCAACCCTAGATTAATCTCTAGCCTGGCAGATTCCATACTCTGAACCTCACTAAAAAATCTTAACACTGGAAAAACAAGAGGTTTATTTATGACTCTGTCAAAAAATGTTATCCAGAAAGGAAGAAAAATCAATTGACAGTTCTTCAAATGTGGACAAAAGATTAGCCCTTGTTAACTTGATCTCTGACTCCGAGTTATTTCACAGTAGCAAGGGCAAAAATTCTTGGCTGTGATCATCACATTTGAATGAAACATCAAGTTTTATAGAAATCATCCCCAGATTGCTGTTTTGTTTCTGGCACGTTAATACAACTAATTCATCAGCAGAGTGAGCAAGCCATTCTTGCTTCAGTGCCAGGCTTCCTTTGATGAAACAGAGCTACCACAAGCTGTTCTCAGGAATCTGGGAAAGGACTATATTAGCCTGTGCTGTGCATGTTTTGCTTTTGAATGCAGTTGGCCACTGACAAGTCTGTGACTGTCGTCAATGTTTAATGCAACAGGAAACCAAGTTACAGGACATCAATTCCAGGTTCCTACTGGTCCTGGGCATGAAACTCTTGAATTAATCCATTTTATATCTTGTAGAAATGAAATATCTATCAGACAAAGAAGTCATAAGAATTCATCTGAACACCTCAAAAACAGTGTCTGTACACGAGTTTTTTATTGGGGCTTTTTGTGATCTGCCCAGTATGGCTGGTTATTGAGCTCCATTGGAATTCATTCCAGAAACCTCTTTTGTTTCTTGATCTGCACAGAGAAATCAATTTAAATGACAAACTGGCATGTTAAATACCAATCTCAAATTTAACTACAATAATCCCATGCCCCTGTGAAATATATTAATTCATTATTTTCTTTTGTCTTGACTATGGAAAGGCAAAAGCAGCAGAAATGGAAAGCAATCTCTCAAATTCCTTTACCTTGTCAAGAGCAAACGGATGAAAGAGGTTGAGATTTGTAGTATTTCCATTTAGTGTTTGAGCCACTTAAGAAGATACAGGCATGCCTTGTTTTATTGTGCTTCACAGATATTGCATTTTTTTTTTTTTTACAAATTGAAGGTTTGTGGCAACCCTATAGAGATCAAGTCTATCAGAGCCACTTTTCCAAGAGCTCATGCTCACTTTGTGTCTCTGTGTCACATTTTGGTAACTCTCTCAATATTTCAAACTTGTTCGTTATTGTTATATCCGCTATGGTGATCTGTGTTCAATGATCTTTAATGTTACTATTGCAATTGTTTTGGGGTGCCACAAGCCATGCCCATGTAAGATGGCCAACTTACTACATGTTGTGTATGTTCTGACTGCTCCACCAACCAGCTGTTCCCCTGTCTTTCTCCCTCTCCTTGGGCCTCCCTACTCCCTGAGACACACAATATTGAAATAAAGTCAATTAATAACACTACAATGGCCTGTAAGTGTTCAAGTGAAAGGGAGAGTCAACATCTCTCACTTCAAATCAAAAGCTAGAAACGACTAAATTTAGTGAGAAAGGCAGGTCAAAAGCCAAGCCAGGCCGAAAGCTGGGCCTCTGGCACCAGTTAGCCAAGCTGTGAATGTAAATGAAAAGTTCTTGAAGGAAATGAAAGTGCTGCTCCAGTGAACACAGGAATGATAAGGAAGTGAATCAGCCTTATTGCTGATACCAAGAAAGTTTGAATGGTCCAGATAGAAGATCAAACCAGCCACAACATTCCCTTAATCCAAAGCCTGATCCACAGCAAGGCCCTAACTCTTCAATTCCGTGAAGGCTGAGGGAGGTGAGGAAGCTGCAGAAGAAAGGTTTGAAGCTAGCAGATGCTGGTTCATGAGGTTTAAGGAAAGAAGCCATTTCCATAACAGAAAAGTATAAATACAAAGTGAAGCAGCAAGTGCAGATGGAGATGCTGTAGCAAGTTATCCGGAAGAGCTAGCTAAGATCAGTGTGGCAACACTAAACAACAGATTCAATGTAGATGAAACAGATTTCTATTGGAACAAGATGCCATTTAGGACATTCATAGCTAGAGAGGAGAAGTCAATGCCTTGGCTTCACAGATGCAAAGGACAGGCTGACTCTCTCTCTTGCTAATGCAGCTGGTGACTTTAAGTTGAAGCTAGTGCTTATGTACCATTCCGAAAATCCTAGGGCCTTTAAGAATTATGCTAAATGTATTCTTCCTGTGCTCCAGAAATGGAAAAACAAAGCCTGGATGGCAGCACATCTGTTTACAGCATGGTTTACTGAGTATATTAAGCCCACTGTTGAGACCTACTGCTCAGAAAAAAAAAGATTCCTTTAAAAGGCTACTGCTTGTTAACAATGCATCTAGTCGCCTAAGAGCTCTGGTGGAGATGCACGAGGAGATTAATGTTGTTTTCATGCCAATAGCACAACATTCATTCTGCAATCCATGGATTGAGGAGTAAGTTCAATTTTCAAGTCTTATTATTTAAGTCTTGAGGCTATAGCTGCCATGGATAGTGGCTCCTCTGATAATTCTGAGCAAAGTAAATTGAAAACCTTCTGGAAAGGATTCACCATTTTGGATACCATTAAGAACATCCGTGATTCATGGGAGCAGGTCAAAATATCACCCTTAATAGGAGTTTGGAAGAAGTTGATTTCAACCCTCACAGATGATTTTGAGGATTTCAAAACTTCAGTGGAGGAAGTCATTGCAGATGTGGTAGAAATAGCAAGAGAACTAGAATTAGAAGTGGAGCCCGAAGATGTGACTGAATTGCTGCAATCTCATGATCAAACTTGAACATTATAAGGAGCTGCTTCTTATGGATGAGCAAAGAAAGTGGTCTCTTGAGATGGATTCTAATCCTGATGAAAATTCTGTAAACATTGTTGAATGACAACAAAGGATTTAGAATATTCCATAAACCTAGCTGATAAAGCAGCAGCAGGGTTTGAGAGGATTGGCTCCAATTTTGAAAGAAGTTCTACTTGTGGGTGAAATGCTATCAAACGGCATTGTATGCTGCAGAGAAATCTCTCATGAGAGGAAGGGTCAAGTGATGTAAACTTCATTGCTGTCTTATTTTACAAAATTGCCACCGGCACCCCAACCTTCAGTAACCATCACCTGATCAGTCAGCAGTCAAGACGCTCCGGCAGCAAAAGATTATGACTCGCTGAAGGCTCAGATGATTGTTGACATTTTTTAGCAATAACATTTTGCATTAAGAAATGTACTTTTTTTAGACATAATGCTATTTTACAATTAATAGACTATAGTATAATGTAAATGTCACTTTTATTTACACTGGGAAACCAAAAAATGTGTGTGACTCACTTTATTATGATATTTGCTCTGTTAAGGTAGTCTGGAACCAAACCCACAATATCTCTGAGGTTTGCTTACACCTTAAACTGGGTAAGGCCACAGAGAATAATTCCCATTATTTTGTGCCCTTTAGTTATGATGTAGCACCTGCCCATGTGCAACCACCAGGCTTCCTTTGAATTAACCAAAGTGACATTTATGCTAAAATATTCTCTGAGTGACATGTCCCCGCAGAGACAGCCGAGGGATGAGTGGCAGCAAGCCGGAGCTTTCCATGTGCCCTCTTGACTCCAGCCTCTTTATTCTATTCTGGGTGTACCCAACTAGCCTGGAGTGAAGGAACAGAAGCAAAGCAGAAAGCCTCTTCATTTGCATGTGGTGGTGGACTGGGTGAGGGAAGGAGCCTCCTCCACTCAGAGAAGCTTCTTTCAAAAGAAGAGAACTGCCTGCTTTCTACCTGGGGCAGAGGATCAAGCACAATTAGACATTCAGTTTACAAGGCTTTTACTTTCATCATGTCCTCTAAGCCTCACCTGAAGCCAGTGAGGGAGGAGGGAGCTGGCATAGTGCAATACATAGCCCTTCTATTTATCGAGCATGAACCATGGGCCAGATACTCCGCTAGGATCATGAATACAAAGATAAATACTAGGAGGTCCCTGTTCTGAAGGGAGTGACATGCATTCTAGTGGGTATGTAGCAGGGAAATTGAGACAGAAAATTGTACATGTCATTGCTGTTGGTGCAGGTGTCTGTTTTTGGAAGAGGCGGAATTTGGACAAATGGACTTAAGGATTCGGTCAAGAAGATGAGAAATTCTGACATTTTTCATACCATTAAAATTCTTTGCTATCTGATGTTTTAACAATTAGTATTAATTTTTTTCTTCATATCTACTTCATTCTGAAAAGTATTTGAAGTATCTTCCAAGATAAGATTACCATGCTGGCCAGGCACAGTGGGTCTCACCTGTAATCCCAGTGCTTTGGGAGGCCAAGGTGGGAGGATTGCTTGAGGCCAGGAGTTTGACACCAGCCTGGGCAACATAGTGAGACCCCCATCTCTACAAAAAATAATAAAATTAGCTGAGCATGGTGGTGTGTGCCTGTAGTCCCAGCTACTTCGGAGGCTGAGGCAGGAGGAATGCTTGAGCCCAGGAGTTCGAGGCTGCAGTCACTATAATCATGCCACTATAATCATGCTCCAGCCTGGGCAGCAGAGCAAGAACTTGTCTCAAAAAAAAAAAAAATTACCATGTATTTCCCCTAAAACATAGATATGGAAAGTATCCAAATTAAGAAGTATCAAGTGTATATTAGCAATGCTGAATTCACTTTTAAATTTTTTGAATTAACAATTGAGTAAATCAAAAGGCTATTTACAAAATATATGTAGGTTGTGGTTCCTATTTCTGGGAACTTAAAAAAATTGTTATGAAAATTTCAAAAACACAAAAATAAGAAGAATGATATAATGAACCCCTATACCTCTCACTCGGCTCCATCAATTATGGCCAGTCTTGTTGAAATTATAGTTACAATTTTCTAGAAATGTGTCCATAACTTAAAAAAAACTGAGTCAAAAAGAAATATAGTACCCAAATACTCCTGAAGAAATTGATGATTAAAAACCTTTCTACATTGTCGATCAGAAGATATATTAGTAATTCCACCCCTAGATTTATGCCCTAGATAAAATCTTGCACATACGTGCTTGGAACATGTACAAGATATATTGTCTAGGTACCTATGAGGAATACACATTGAAAAGAGAGAGATGATATATCTTTAAGTTCCATTCAAAGTAGAAGTACAGCCAATAAATCTGAATGATTGCAAAATGACCCCCGCATATTCGCCAAAAAGAGACATGGAAGTATTCATAGCAGCAAAAATTCCTGTCAAAAATTTTTTAAAAAACATTAAATATCTATCAATGGTAGGCTAAAATATGGAATACCATACAATGAAAATGAGAGGACTACAACCACATACAATATATGAATGACTCTCACAATGTTGAATGAGAGAAGCTCATTCAATACAATAATATATATTAATAAGTTTGTGTGATCCCATTTATATAAAGCTCAGAAACAAACACAACTAATTTATTATTGCCATGGTTTAAATGTATCCCCCAAAGGTTCATGTGTTGGAAACTTAATCCCTCTGCCCTCATGAATGGATTAATGTGGCTATCACGGGAGTGAGCTTGTTATTGTGGGAATGGCTCTGTTATAAAAGTGAGCTCTCTCTGGCTCTCTCGTTCTTGCTCTCCTGCCAAGGATGACCCTTGCCAGAAGCCGGTGCCATGCTCTTAGACTTCCCAGCTTCCAGAACTGTAAGAAATAAACTTTTTTCCTTTGTAAATTACCAAGTCTCTTGTATTCTGTTATAGCAACAGAAAACATACTAAAACAATTGTATTAGAAGTCAGGAGGATTGTTACCCTTGAGAGAAGTTTAGTGACAGGGAATGGGCACAAGGGAACTTCTTGCTTGGCCTCAGAAGTCTGACCCATGGGTTAATCTTATTCTCTGACAGTTGTCCTCATGACTGTCTACTCTAAGCCTGTTTCTTCATCTGTAGGAAGGGAATACATACCTGCCACCCTATCTGGTACCCGATAAGTGATCTTTTGATTACCAATAATGTTATTAGAATATTATCAAATAGTAAATTTGGTTCCATTAATAGTTCGTTTTTATTTAATTTTTGCAATGACTCCTCATCTGAGTGCAACTATTTTCCTGGAAACCTTGAATTATTCCTCCACATCTACCGCAGAGAGAAATCTAGGTGGCTTCCATTTCTTGATCTCTCTGCAAAGTTTTCTTTGTTCCCAGTAAAGCATCGTCACTTTACTAAGAAAGGCACCAGGTCATTTCATTTTAGATCTATAGTTTGTCTTGTGCTAGAAAAAAAATTCCAAGTTCTCTAAGGAAGTGAGTATTCTAACTCTGCTTACTCACCAACACTTGTTGATAAATTCTCAAATTCTTTACGAGAAGATTGGGTCTTCATTTTAATCTATGCCCTTACTTTAAACATAGATTACCCATTATTCTGTTGTTTGTCAGGATTCCTACATTTGTCATTTTAACCTCATTTTCTGCATCGTAGGTTTCCATTCTGAGATGGAGATAAATCATGCTGTCCCAACCTGTTTGTAGTGTATTAATCATCCAGTTCTCTTCACTGGGCTTTTCATATGGTTGCCTGTTTTACATCTGTTCATCCCTTTCTCATACAAGATGTACAGCCTACTGCTATTTTCTTTTAAAATCTGATGTAAAATAGGGTATTTTCCTTGATGACATTTCCATTGGTTGAAAATGTATCAAAAACTGTTTGGATTAGGGAGACTTTATCATTTTTATTTACATTATTTCTTTGCGTTTTATGGTATCGCATCTCCTCCCCGCCCGCTTAGGGAAAGCAGCACCCGCAATGACCTCTGGAAAGGATTTTCTCAAGCCTTCCTCCGAGAGAGTAGGCAGGTTGCAAATTTCTTCAGGGCAGAGATTACCTGATTCCATTTGTCAGCTAATCCTTAGATAAAGCTGGTGATTCTTCTGTTATCATAGGATATGAAGAGGAATTTATTTGCAAGGTAAATAAAAAACACTGAACAAAACTTTTATACTCTTAAGATGGTGGAAGAAACTTCTTCAAAAATGTTATTTTTCTGAAGACTCAGTTATTCCTGTAGACGGAAAACCTAATTTTTACTTTAAAATTAGGGTTAAGATAGAAATTATTATTGTCTTATATAGACATTCTGCTACTGCCAGTTATGTTGCTTTAATCATGTAATAACCATGGTAGCATTGATTTAATCTAATATTCCTTTGCATTTTGGGTTATGTTAATGACAGTAACCTTTGTCTGTATGTTTGAAAAGATAGATAAGAGATTGCTGAGGCTTTTTTCCCCAGACAAGCATTTGAAGGCTACTGCTGATATATTTCAAGACTGTGGTTTCTGCTATCACTGAAGTAGACAATGGAATTATGAAACACACTGGCAGGTACTCCTAAACAGCAGATCTGCGATTCCTACAGCTGTGATACCTTGGGCGGCGGCTTAATTTTCCCTGCTCTCTCCCTTCCCCCAGTTCTCCAGCTTTCCTCCTAAATGCCAGTGTGCCCGTGTTCCCCTTTTGGTCGTTTTTCCTCTGTTGCACACCCTCCTTGTGCCTGCGATATCACTGCCCCCGCACCCCTGGGCTCGCACAGCTCCATCTCTGCTGTAAGCCTCTCTTCTCCGCCTCCTTTCCTGTACATGCAACTGCTGGTTAGCCCTGCAGATGTTTCCCCTCACATCTCATCACCCCAAATGGGTGATTCTCTAAAGCCACTGACTTGCTTTTAACCTAGAGTCTCAATGAACCATGTGCTTGATTGTGCTTCTGTCATAAATTTAATATAGTTGCTGCCTTAGCATCCATATTTAGGCCTGTCGTAAGTCGCTGAAAACCCAGTGGTACCCTGTCACCTTTGGGCTGGTTAAAACCTCCCCTTCGTGCACGGTTATTTACGATGTGGTCCACTTGTTCCTCATTGCGCTGATCCCAAACCCAGTGTGTTCCACAGCTGCTAACCTCGATTAAACCTAATCCTCAACACCGGAGTCATTTAAGTAAGCTCCCCCTTCGCACGTGTTTTCTTCGAATTGGCCACTGCACGGCTCCTCGGCAAAACCTGAGGGTGACGCCCGCGGGCCTTCCTGAAGGCGGGTCCCCCAGGTTCTCTCTGGCCCCCCACCCAACGGTTGCTCCCCGCTGCCCCCAGACTTCGCCGCGGCCTCGCAGCCTCCCTGAGTCTGTAAGTAGTAAGTTTCCTCTGTCTCGTGCATTTTGGTTTTACCTCCTAGCTGTGTCTCGCCTGACCCACACGCTGGAGCCTGACTTTCCTTGAGTCGAGACTCTCCGGAGCGTGGCTATCTTTACTTACGGCCGCTTTTGACAGAGAGACCTTCAGACCAAATGAGAAACTATAACAATAAAAATTATACATTTCCCTCTGCTTTGCCACTAGGAGGTTCAGGAAAGATTTGGTGGCCCGTCGGTAGCTGTTTAAGGTCTGCCTTTTGTGTATTAAACTCACCTTAGTTCCCTTTACCTCAGTTTTTCATGTTTATTTTTTTATCCTGTTGTATGTATTTGTATAGCCTTGCTTGGAACTACTGAGGGTGTGAATATAAGTAATATGATATGGTGTAATATATTTTATAGAGAGAGACTTTATATATTTTTTTATACATAGTCACCCATTGGTATCTATCCCTGGGGGGTTGGTTTCAGGATGCCTTGAAGATACCAAAATCCATGGATGTTCAAGTCCCTGATAGAAAATGGTGTAATATTTGCATATAACTTACGTACATCCTCCCATATACTTTGAATCATCTTTAGATTACTTATAATTCCTAATACAATGTAAATGCCATGTAAATAGTTGTCATACTGTGTTGTTTAGGGAGTAATGACAAGAAAAAAGTTTGTGCTCACTACAGATGCAACCATCCATTTGTTTCTGAATATTTTCGATCTGCAGTTGATTGGATCCACAGATGTGGAACCCACAGATAATGGAGGGCTTGTTGTACATATAAATACAGTTATGCACTGCTTAATGACAGGAAAACATTCTGAGAAATGTGTCAGTAAATTTTTGTCATTGTGCAAACATCAGAGTATATTTACATAAACCTAGCTGGGTATAGCTTACCACACACCTAAGCTATACGGTATAGCCTATTGCTCCTAAGCTACAAACCTGTTCAACATGTTACTGTAGGCAGCTGTAACACAATGGTGTGAGTATTTGTGTATCTAAACATAGAAAAGATATAGTAAAAATATGATGTAAAAGATAAAAAACAGTACACCTGTATAGGGTACTTACCTGCAAGGGTACTTGCGGGACTAGAAGTGGCTCTGGGTGAGAGTGAGGGAGTGGTGAGTCAATGTGCAGGCCTAGGACATTACTGGACACTACTGTAGACTTTATAAATAGTGCATGCTTAAACTACACTAGATTTATAAAAATTCTTTCTGCAATTAACCTTAGCTTGCTATAACTCTGTTTATAAACTTTCAAATTTTTAAAAACCTTTTACTCTTTTGTAACAACACTTAGCTTAAAACACAAACACATTGTACAGCTATACAAAACGACTTTATATCTTCTATGAGCTTTTTTCTATTTCTCTCTTTTTTTTATTTTTTAAACTTTTTTTGTTAAAAACTAAGACACAAACACACACATTAGCCTAGGCCTACACAGGGTCAGGATCATCGATATCACTGTCTCCCACCTCCACATCTCGTCCCACTGGAAGGTCTTCAGGGGCAATAACAGGCATGGATCTGTCATCTCCTATGATGACAGTGCCTTCTGGAATATCTCCTGAAGGACCTGCCTGAGGACGTTTTACAGATAATCTTTTTAAATAAGTAGAAGGAGTACACTCTAATGATAAGAAGTGTAGTAAATCTTTTTAAATAAGTAGAAGGAGTACACTCTAATGATAAGAAGTGTAGTAAATGCTAAGTGAAAGTAATTTTTCAGCTCCATTATAATCTTACGAACCATACTTGTATATGTGGAAACGTTGTTATTTGCATGTGACTGTACACAGGCACCCCTGTTGAAGATCTCCACCTTGGCGGCCCTTGTGGTATACCTTAAATTCAACATGTTGGAAATTTATCTTCCTCCTATATTCTCTGTCATGAACTAATCCAACCAATCTCCCAAACTAGGAAGTAATCTTTATCTTTGACTCTTCTGTCTTCCTCCCTCAACCTCACATCTAATTAGTCATCAAATCCTCTCAATTCACTGTTGGCTTTCCTCTCCAGCCCCGCCATCACTGTCCTAGTTGGACTATTTAGAACAGTCTCTTGCCACTTCAGTTCTGTGTTCTGCTTCCTAACAACCTTCCTGAAATGTATGTTTGATTTTGTTAGTGTCCTACTCAAAGCCCTTCACTGTCTCCCCATTGCCTACAAGATAAATTCCAAACTACTTTGCGTGATGAGCAGGATTCTTCCTGATTTGAACAGTGAAATCTTTCCTCTCAATAATGGGAGCTTATCCTCCTTTCTAGGTGTTCACCACTCTCCAGTCACATTGGTTGCAGGTTGGATTCCCTTGGAAGCAGACTCTGGGATTGGAGAGGAGTTTTATCAGGGTGTGCTCTTTGGATTAGCACCTGTAGAAGAGGAGGGAGAAAGCAGAAAAGGGCTGAGGGGGAAGTTGGGCTATGACACGTGGTATAATCTGCTGGAGCTAGCTTGCATGGATATTGGCAGTGCAATCTCAGTCTTCGGCTGAAACCAGAGAGTTCAGAAGCTGGGAGAGCCCTTCAGAGTTGTCCTGGGTTTGAAATGGAAGGACCAGGCATCCATGTCATCAGCCGTTGGCTGTGGACTTCCTTTTGAAGGAGACGTGACCTTGAGCAAGGTAACCCTCTTCAGCTGAGGCAATCCCAAAGAGGGTGGACAGATGAAGATTGTTTGCAGGCACCACCCCAGCACCCAGGGCAGTAAGTCCTTCAAGAGAAGCTTGCCACAGCTTCCATATGGCCTCCCACTGCAGCTCTTTGATTACCACTGGCCCTGCTGGGTTGGGAGCAAGGTTTAAGTTTGCGAGATTGGCCTTTGTCCCTCATAGTCTCGTAGCTGTAAGAGATAAAGGAGGCTTTTGGCAAACGCAATCCTTGGTTTTCCTCCCCATTCTTTAGACTAAGAATTTCAGAAGCAGGGGTTGCCATCTTTCTTTATTAAGCTACCTACCCCATAGTCCTTTAATTCATTGGCTTCTTCATGCTCTTTATGGCAGTGCTTCTCAGCTGGGGACAGTTTTGCTCCTCAGGGGACATTTGGCAATGTCTGAAGAAATTATTGGTTGTCATAACTGTGTGTGTAGGGGGCACTATTGTCATCTTGTGGGCAGGGACCAGGGATGTTGCTAAATATCCTACAATATGTAGGACAGCCCCCACAACAAAGATCCAGCCCAAAATGTCAATAGTGTTGAGGTCGAGAAACCCTGCGCTATGGCTATAACCACTCAATGGATGCTGCATCCTAGATGACCCTGGGGAAGTAATGAAATCGTTTCACCTCTGCTGCAGGTCTTGAGAGGGCCAGAGTCCCTCCCCCGCCCAGTGTTTCAACAATAGCTGGATTTTCATTGCCTTTTGCCTCAACCAGGCTGGGTAATCAATCCCCAAATCCCTTCTATTTCTCTGGGGGTTTATTGCCTGCAGCCATTCCTGTATCAGTTAAGATGCTGTTGCAAGAAAAATAAACCAAGCCACCTTGATTTAAACAGAAAAGAGGTTTACTGCAGGCATATTGAGTAGCTCACAGAAACTCCAGGAGGGCTGGGGTGTGGTATCCCCACTGAAATCAAGTAGCCCAATTCATTTGGATCCTAGACATCTAAAATTTGTCCAGTTGTGGTGGCTCACGCCGGTAATTCCAGCACTTTGGGAGGTCAAGGCAGGAGGATGGCTTGAGACCAGCCTGGGCAACGTAATGAGAACCTAGTCTCTAGAAAAAATAATAAATAGAACTGTACCACAAAGTTGTCTGAGGACAATGCCACTGGCATCCCAAACATGAAATTTTACAGCTTATGCACTGGACAGGACACTCCATTGTGTCACTGTGCCGCTGCAGTCCTCAACACTGGGCGCTGCTGCTGCTGGAGAGGACGCCCGGCCATCCCAGCTCCTCTACCTCCTCTGCGCCAAAGTCTGCAGCGGGTGCATCTATGTGATGAGGCCCAGGTTGGTAACTGCAAATAATGCTGTGAGGGCACCTGGTATTTCATAATTCCAGCTTGCGTGGCAGAAGGTGAGCTTCACCTCTAATCAAAACTCATAAGGTGGGAAATTCCTCAGACACAGGAAAGTGTTTGTTTAGATGCCAGAGAGCAATGTAGTGACACTGTTTAGGTGAAAAAAGTGTTAATGCCTCCTGACGTTTGCACACATTTCAGGCCACTTGATTGTAAATATCTCCAACAGCAAAAGCTTGGAAGTGTGTGGTTCTCTGTATCGTTCTCGTGTGTTATCTCAGATTAATTCGATTTCTGACTCTATCATAACTACTGTTTACTTTATATAGACATATACCCCAAACTCGTACCTTGGAACCACTATACATAGTTACTGTGTTTACTTCCTCAGGATGAAAATAGCTGTATGTCCCCTGGAGAGTTTACCTTTATTACGGTAATTCATTTCAACATGTGTTAATAGTGCTAAAATAAACAATGCAGGAAATAGTTTCCTAACTAAAAGCTAGACTGCATGACTTGATTTTTGTCTTTGATTAATTGTGTGCTGTCTCCTCTTTTATGGAAGATAAATCCCCATGTAAAGCTATATTAAGACAAAAACAATAGAATCTTTTTAAAGAATTGAGTTCTAGTGTGATGTTTTCTGCTTTTTTTTTTTCCTTATTGTCACTTGATGGATCTTTCCATTCACCTTTTCTGACAGCATCAAAGATGAAAAGCTATCTGCCTCAAAGATGAGCTGATGATACCCTGACAGGGTTTTGTAAGAGTTGCTGGTAGGCTATCTCATAAAATACCAACAGTCTCTGGAAGACTCAGAAATTTTCCGGTATGATAGGGTGGTTATTTAAAAAAAAGTTAATGAGACATTTTGAAGGAGGGATCCAGAGGCAGGTTGACTTTCACATGAAGACTAGGGATAGCCAATTTGCCTAGCACTGTTGGAGATATTTGCGGTTTGTTGGTAAGAACTCAATCTTACAAGTTAATGTCCCCAAATGTAGGATTGCCTTTGCCTTGTTGCCTAGGGTGTCTTTCCATACTGCCATCTATCAACACTTCAATTTCATAGGTGGAGAAACTGAGTTACAGGAAAAGTAGACCACAGACTCAGAATTAAAAATAATATATTAAATCAAATAAAACCCAATATGCTTTCATTTATAAACACTAGTGTAGGAAGGAAGGAGGGGAGTGCTTACCAGCCTGAGGCTTGAGATCATAGCATTCAGTTTCTTTTTTGTTTTCTTTCTCTTTTTTTTTTTTTTGTTTTGAGACAGGGTCTCACTGTGTTGCCCAGGCTGGAGTGCAGTGGTGTGATCATAGCTCACCGCAACCTTGAACTTTCTGGGCTCAAGCAATCCTCCTGCCTCAGCCTCCTGAGTAGCTGGGACTACAGGTAAGTGTCGTCATGCCTGGCTAATTTTTTTATTTTTTGAGAGACAGGATCTCACTATGTTGCCCAGGCCAGTCTCAAACTCCTGGCCTCAAGCAATCTCCTGCTTTGGCCTCCAAAAGTGCTGGTATTATAGGCATGAGCCACTGTGGCTGGCCAACACCTAGTTTTTTAACTCATCAGAATGGCAGGCTTTCTTTTAAAGTTTTTTTTATTTTAAAATAGTTTTGGATTTATGGAAAAGTTACAAAGATGGTATAGAACGTGCCTATATAACCTACACCTGGTTTCTCCTACTGTTAACATCTTTCTTTAGTATGGTACATTTGTCATAACAAACCAACATTGATATTATTAAATGAAGTCCATATAGTTTATTTCCTTATTTTCTACCTAATGTTCTTTGTCTGCTCCAGGATTCAACCTGGGAAACCACATACCTTTTGTCACATCTTGGGCTTCTCTTGGCTGCGACTGTTTGTCAGACTTCCCTCGGTTTTAATGACCTTGACATTTTGAGGGGTACTGATCAGGTACTATGTAGAATGTCTCTCCATTGGAGTTTGTCTGAAGTTTTTCTTATGTGTAACATAATATTCCCTCTGAAAACTGACTTGAGTCAACAAGGAGGAGGAACCTCCTGAAATCCAGGAGGGGAAAGGTGAGCTCCCATCTTGATTCCTCAGGGGAGGGGAAGGGAGACCTCCTAGCATTAAGTCAGCAAACTTCAAAAACCATTTGACAGGAGGACTGGTAACCAACTGTGAGTCCACAGTGCTTGCACACATTCACAATCTATGGGGTTACAGTGCTTATTCTGGGGGATATACTATTAAACATCGCGTTGTTGGCTAAGCTTTTTAATCGTTAGAACACATGGCATGAAGTTCTGTTGGTTATGAGGGGCTAATACCCGCATCAGCTAAGATTCGGAGCAAAGTATTAACTTGCCTTGGTTGTACTCTAGTATTGAAGCAAGGACTTAACTTTGTGACTTTTAGGTAAAATTAGATACATATGGATGTTGAGGTCTGTAAAATGAGGCCAATATTTAGGAAGCATGAAACACACAAAACAAACCTGCAGTGCTCTTCCTTTTGGGAGGGGGAAAAAAGAAGCAAATATCAGGCCTTATTCAACTACTACCAGCAAGATAGGTTCTGGTAATACAAAAGTAAAAGTTTAAAGATAAAAGGAACGTGGGATCAATATGAAAAGTATACATCCTGTTTCCCCTTATACAGTGAGGAGCACTGTGTTAACATTGTTGATTCACTGTGCATCATTATCATATTACTCATGCAAGATTTTTTTTCCCAGGTGCACACACATAATAATTTCTTTGCAGAAGTTCCCATACACATTTAGAATAAAAGAAAATTTCAAATTAAAGATGCAGTCTTTCTTTGGGGTAGGAACCCTTTTACTAAAAGAATTACAAATGGAATTATTAATAGCTATCAAAGTGGAGGATGTTGAAGAATCTGATTGGACAGTATCTGTAGATAAATATCCATTTTTTGCACTTTTTTATTTTTATTTTTTGAGACACAGTCTTGCTCTGTTGCCCAGGTAGAGTTCAGTGGCGTCATCATAGCTCACTGCAGCCTCAAACTCCTGGGCTCTAGCAATCCTTCTTTCTCTGCCTCCAAAGTAGCTGGGACTACAGGCGTGTGCCACGGCAGTAGAGATGGGCCTCGCTCTTTCTCAGGCTGATCTCGAACTCCTGAGCTCAAGCAATCTTCCGTCTGGGCCTCCCAGAGTGCTAGGATTACAGGTGTGAGCCACCACACTTGGCCCATTTTTTTTTTCTCTTTTTGATAGTATAACCTTTACCCTTTAAGTTTTTATGATTAAGGTTAATAAGAGAAATTTTGAATAAGAACTTGAAGCATTCTGTCATGATATATTACAATATTTAGACAAAAACAAAACCAGCTTTTAGGAAAGTTGAGAGAAATGATTTGCAAAGGATTTGGTGCTTAGTGGAAGTCTCATTTAATTTACAACTATTTATTCCCTTTTCCCCTTTTAGCTCAAAGGCTAAAAGAAAACTCCTTGCATTGATGCCATTAACCTGATGAATGGTTTGATTATTTCCGGGTTCAGTATTATACCTCCAAATAAGGAAAAGTCTGTGCTCAAAGTTTAAAATTATTTCTGTTCACAAGGTAGGGCCTGCAAATTGACAGCGGTAGTGAGGCTCAAAGAGCAGTCTAAGAAGACAAGGAAACCATTTTTTACCTGTCAGATACTGTACTAAGCATTTCACATAAGTGATTTTGTTGAACCTTCTCAACTATGTGACGTAGCCATTGTTATTTACATAGTACAGAAGGTGGGGCACGGGGAGAGGTAATTCGGTTGAGGTCACATGGCTTTGATGTTAGAGCTGGGATTTAAACCTAGTTCGTATCTGACTCTGTTCTTTCAAGAATTTTTTTCCCTTTGGTTTTCTACTGGGTCAATCTGATGTGTCTGCCTATGGGTTTTTCTTTTTTTAAATCCTACTTGTATTTAAATTCTATTTTGTCAGGCTCAAGTCTGAGGGTTAATGTTTTTAAAAGTTCTGGGAAACTCCGCCTTTGTTTCTTTTAGTACTGCTCTGTTCCTTTCTCCTCTCCTTCTGTAGCTCTAAGTGTAAACCTTAGCACTGTATCTTCTATGCCTGTTACCCTCTCTTTTGTTTTCTGCTCTTGTTTCTATGTCTTCATTCTAGACTTTCAAAAAGTATTTTCCATTTCACTGATTCTCTCTTCAGCTACTCATCTATTGTCTTCTCAATTCCAATGATTGTATTTTTTTAACTCTGTACTTTCTATGTGATTATTTCTCCAATCTGAAATATCACTTTTTACATTTCCAGTTTCTTGCTAAAGTTTCCAAGGTTGCCCTTCATAACCATGAACATGGTAAGCAAGGTTATTACAGTTTGTGACTAGTAATTCCAATATTTGGCATTCCTCTAGATATCTTTATGTTTTCTGTTTCCTATGGTTCTGGTTCATGTTGTCTTATCTTTTCATGCACCTCAATTTAAAATTTTTGCTGGGTATTGTATTTGGGAAAAAAAAAAAAAAAACTTTTAGAAATAATTGAGAACTCCGATGATGATCATCTTTCTCTAGAAAGCATTTCCTTCTGCCAGCACCTAAAGGGGATAGTAGTCTGAGGCCAAGGTTTGAGGTTAATTGGACCATTCAGACTGGACTGAAGTTTGCAGTGTCATTTCCATGGTGTCACCCCTGGGAGCTCTAGCCCAGGATCTGGACTAGAGTCCTAGGAGTTCTGCAGCTTCTCATCCCTGGGAGGTACTAGACTCTAATTTTTGATACTCCATCCCACCACCTCCCTGTTCTCACAAGATCATTTTTAGCTGCTTTTTGGACTGGCAAGCATCCTCAGGATAGAATAGGCTCTATATTACGTTCCTCTTCACAATTTTGGCCTGTACATCCTTACTATCATTTATCTCTATGATTTTAAGATTTTAAAAGAACTTTTCATTCAGATTTTATACTTGTCTTCAGTGGAAGAATTGGTCCGAATGACTTTATCTGCTATTCCAGCTGGAAGTGAGCCTTTGTTCTCTCCATGACACCTCTCTGCTTCCTACATCCACACCAGCCAACTATCCTTCACTGAAAACGTTTACACTAAGCTCGGGGAAAGTTGAAGCCTGATCACTCCAGTGAAAAGTCAGAACAAACTCAATGCCTGGCAGACTGCTGGTTGTCCTGAAATCTTCACCAGGTGATTCTCATCCCCATGACTGTTTGAGAACCATTTAGCTAATTCCTGTTCCTGGTCGCTCGTGGGTTTAGGGTGGAGAATGTGTGAATGTATGCATATGACTGTAGTCTGATTACGTTATTTTCACTTGTATGGAGAACACGTAATCCAGACCTGACGGGACCATAATTGCTAGAATCTTGTAGGCTACACTGAGGGGATAAATTGCCTTTGCCCCTCTGCCTGGTATTTTCTCTCCCAGATCTTCACATAGTTTGTGCCTCACTTCCTTAGGTCTCTCCTAGGGTCCCTGACCACCCTGTCTCAAATGGCACCTGTCATCCTCTAGCCTCTGAGCCCGCTTTGTTTCTCCTTTTCTGTAAAATGTATATGTTTTTTATTCCAATTGTCCGCTGCCTCTGCCTTGCCATGCACTAGAACATGAGCCCAGTGGGAGCCAGGAATCCATCTGCTTTGCTCACCACGTCATCGCTGCGTCCCTGCTCTTGAAATTTAACTGTTTTGCCCATTCTTTTCAAAATCTAACACTAGTGATTTGGTAGCACAAACTGCTTTTCAGTTTTACTTTCATGAGGAGAAATTCAAGAAGACTTTCTTCTAGCTAATGTTTTTGTATTAATTTTTTGGCTGAGAATTCTTTTTGTCTCTTAAGTGTATTTTTAAACATTGTGCTTATTGCACAAACCTATTGGTGATATAAAAAATCAAATGAAAAAAATATTTCACAATTGTACTGGTCTAACTAGTTAGCTCTTTTAGTTTTGCCTGCCTTGATCCAATTCATATCTCTATGGAAGAACTTCAATTTTCAAGTCAAAAACAAATTAGTTCAGAGATCTCTGACTAATTGACAAATATAGATGACATATATCAGAGTTTCCCAGAGTAGAGATTTGGGGTAATTTTTTTCTCAGTTTTTTTGTTTTTCTTTTGTTTTATGTTTTAAATATTTAAACCTTCAAACCTTTTAAATGACAAAAATATTTAATGTTTTAACTTTAATATCAAAAATCCAGTGTCCGTAAGAAATGTGAAAGGACTATGCCAACTTGCAAAGGGCAGGAAATAAAAAGCCAGAAGTTGATACTATGATGGTTTTTCTTATTTACCATATTTAATGAGCCTGAAAAATGCTTAAATATAAAAGCAAGCTTATCTGGTAGGGGAAATAAAACTTTAAGCAATGTATCTACCATAATAATGGTGATGTAATACTCGCCTATATAATCATACCATGCTTAGTCTTCACCCAATTCTTTAAAGCTTTTGAATGTTTTCTTGTAATCAGTTTAACCAAAATTGTGGTCAGTTCAACTATCCGGACATTTCCATAGTGATGACACTGGATGCATCTAATCAAAATCCAGCAGCTAACTGACTAAAATGTTAATAAAGTAGGAAGTACTAAGTTCACTACATTGTATTACAAGTCAAAACTGGTTAAATAGATTTGAAAGATATTATGCCTAATGGATACCACTTAACAATAAAAAAGACTATATTACTTTTTCATGCCAAAACAGAGATAATTGCAAAAAACGAGCAAAAGAAGGCAGTCATATTCTGTATATTCGTATAATATCAGTAACATTAGATCCTAGAAAAGGCAAAAATACAGTGGAAGAAACCAAATTATTGGTTGCTGGGGAAAAGTAGATTAAATGCAAAAGTCATGAGGAATCTTTCTGGGGTGATGAAATGTTTTATATCGTGATTGTGGTGATGGTCACACGAGTACACATATTTATCAAACTTATCAAACTTGACACTTAAAATGGGTACATTTTATTGTATGTAAATTATACCTTAAAGTTGATTTTAAAAAGTTAAGTCCATCTTCCCCAAAACTTTTATGACTCTACTTACTTTTCTCATCAAAATGATTCCAAACCTCATGAAATGTAACGGTGATTATTGCATTATCTGTTAAAAATGTGTTCTTATTTGCTGGGTGTTAACACTCCCAATAATAAAACATTAGCCATATTTTATTAAACTGCTATTCATGTTATTTGGTAAATATCTTCTTTAGGATTTGCCTCATGTGAGTATCCATACTTAAATATTTGAAGATTTTCAGTAATACGTAACACTTTCTCATTGCTTTATTCTTATGTGCTAAGAAATAACAGAGATGTGATAGCTTTCATAATTTTGTAAATACATATATTTAAATGTGCATTAAAGGAGTAGGGCAGATTGGTGAATACTGATTTCCATATTAGTCTCATTGATTAGTTATTATTGCGAATAACTTATTGAACATGGTTCTTTTTTCTTATTACAGCTAGGAACTGGAATTAACAAAATAAGGCTAACAAGGGAAAAATAGATAGCAAAAGTCCAAATGAAGTTGTTTATACTGTGAATCTCATAGTCAACAAAGAATAAAACAAACTTGGCATTTCTGAGAAGTCCTGGAAATCACAATCCATGCTAGCTGGTTCTGTGTGGCCTGTTAACAAGTCAGTCACCTTTTGCACTCAGACTAAGAAAGTCATTATTTTTCTTTGTTATAATTCTGCTGATGGTGGTGCTCTTATAATAGCCATCCTACAACTCAGTTGGTTGGGGTTGAATGCAGACTCTGGGTCTTTATTGATAACCTTTACTGACCTTGTAAGATTCACAGATCCTCATCATGGCAAAAGTCCAAAGTGCTTCATGAAACAAAATGTTTTGGCACAAGCGTGTGATTCTTTGAACAGTGGACAGGAGAGAGGTTGCTATGCAATGAGAGATCATGCTACCTAAACCAACAATTTTCCTGGAAAAGCCCATTATAAAATATGTGCATGTATGTGTTTCTTTATTCTCTGACAGGACACATCTAGCTTCCTATTTCCTCATCCTTTGTACTCCAAGGAAATTAAGGCACACCTGGAATTCTGATAATGCCCGTGTCAACACAAAAAACACTAAATCTTACATGGGTTTGTGTTGACATAAACTAAGATCCTTTCCAGCTCGTAACCAAATTGAATTCTTGCATGAGAGAATTGTGTCTCATGCAATAAAACATAATCTCTTATTTTTTACCATTGGTTTCTTATCATTAAATGTGGAGAATTATGTTTTGGGATTATGAATGTGTTAGTGAAGAAAATAACATTGCAAAACCCAGTGAGGCAGCTTTTTATTAGGATACCTATTCATAAAAACCAAATCTTTATTTCCTGGAAGAGCTGAGCAAATGATGACATTCCCAACAGTAACTTCACCAGTTGGTTCATAAATTTCATTGAGTGTCCATCCACAGCCTGTGCTCAGGAGGATAAGGAGAGGAAACGCTGGAGGAGGTTTCTACCCCCAAGGAATGTAAATTTTAATTAGGATTAAACGAGAAGCATATAAGAATGCAGGGTATGTGTAGATTTACACATATACATACATATCTTTCTGTCCATCATCTGTCACCTGTGGTTAACTAGGGATGCGGGTTGTGTTTAGGGCAATGGGCAAGTAAGTGGATTAGAAAATGAAATAGGAGAAGGAGAAAGACCTTTCCTCTCACCGCACAGTGCAAACATTCTTTCTCTGCCTGATTCAATTAGAGGGAATATAAATATATACTTATCTCTCTTGTGATATTATCAGCCATTGATAGGTATAAAATAATGAATCCATTATAAGAGACTGAAAAATGGAGATATTCTAGTTCTATAATTTCTTCACATACTAAAATAATGCCAAATTTTGCTGCTTCAACCATTCGGTTTTCATGAATGAACTAGTTCCCTAGAACCTAAAGCTTGAGGCAAAGTTTAAATAATAAGGTTTTATTGGGAGATGCAATGCAAGAGCAACATGAGTGAAGGGAAAAGTTAGGCAGGGAAGGAGGAAAAGCAAAGGCAAGGTGGCGTGTTACTAAGCTGATATAGCCTCACAGAGATACGCACATAGTTGTTTGGTTACATAGGACATCGTCCAGAGGGCCAGTGGGAACTACTACAGTCCATAGGAGAGGAGGTGAGGCAAACTCACCTGCTGATGCTTTCCCACGTTCTGTCTCTCATTGGTCAAGGTGCAAAGTTCACCTCAAGAGGTGTTAACTCCTCTAACCTTCTGTGTCGACCTATCAGACTGCCCAGGGCAGCATCTGGAGAAGCCAGATCCATTGCACCGTGTTGAGCACTTCATCTGGGGCTACAAGTGATGGGAGGGGCCAGCGCCGTCGTGCCCACCCCCTCAGGTTAGAACTGGGCGCCTGCTGCTGCTGTTCCCATGGCGGCAGGTATGACAGCCACCATGCTCAGAGTCCAGTCCTTACTTCAAAGGGTGCTGAGAAAGTTGGCAGTGGTGGTGGGAGGCCCATTAAACAAGTGGCCGAGACTCAGGACAGGTGGGGCTGTGCAAATATGGGGAGGTGCATGAACCACATTTTGTGTGCCCTGAGGTATGCGTCACACGAGAAAGGCAGGATAAATGCTTGACTTTTTCTCTTTTAAACTGTTTTTCAGAATAGTGAGTTGGTTCCACAGATCTTCCAAGAGTGATAAATCAGAGTTTTTTTATTGTTTTTTAGAGGAGTGGGTATATCATTACAAGTCCATGGATTTTTTTTAAAAACTCGATTTATTTAAATTCACGGAAATTCATATTTCACATGAAAGACATACTTCTGTAGATCCCTAATTTGTCCCTTCTTTGTCCAGTGGGAGCCGTTACAGGTTGTTTCCTGATTCCTACTGACACGACTCCAGAATCTTTGAGAGCTTCCAAAGGGAATGACCAAACGTTTTTTGTGGTGAATACAAAGAAAGGGTACATGGCGCAGGGGTGGGATGAGGAGAGTGGAGGAAGCTGAGTCAGGAGATGTGTGTGGTAGCGTATGGGGTTATAGGCTGCGCTGACCCATCTTTGTTGTTTAGGTACTTACCATGATTAAATTCATGTGGGAAGTAACATTTGGGAATATAATGTTGTCATTTTCTTTATAGATAAGATGCTGACCTAAAAACGGTTTTTGGGCTCAGGGGGCAGGGCAAAGACTGTGGGGTTCCGAATAGGCCAGTGGGCATGGGGGAGGGCAGAGGCTCAGGCTGGGGTGAGAGAACGCAGTCGGAAGGCCGCTGCTGCAGGCAGCCGTGAGGGCGCCGTGAGTTCTCAGACCTGCAGCTCCTGTTTCATCTACTGCAATTCTCTCGATTTCTAGTCTTGGTTTCCATCGGTGACTGTTCATGAGGAACTTGCTTCCTCTTTTCCAGTTCCCGACTTTGCTGATGACTTCTGAGGGGCTGACTCTTCTAGGATAAGGATCCCTAATTAGTAGTGGGAGCATCTTTGGGCCCTAGAGGCATACCTGGTAGATCTTCAAGACAAGCAGAGTGCAGGCGTGGGGCAGGGTTTTAAGACTGGCCAGCTTAAGGATCGGAACTTCCACGGCAAGTTTAAAATCGGGTCTGATAAATGAGACCCTGTGAATAGTGTCACACTACTTGCATTAGGATAAATCTAGGTGTCAGTAACAAAGACACTCCAAAATACCATGACTTAAATGGTAAATAAATACATTACAGTTCTCACATAAATTGTTCCAAAGTGAGCACTGCAGGTTGGTGGGACAGCTCTGCTCATATGAAGACTCGGGTTTGTTCTAGGTCTGGGTTCTAGTGTCCCTTGGCCAGGGTACATCAAACTTTGTGTATGTGACTCCTCCAGGCATCTTACTAAAATGCAGATTCTGTTTTAGTAGGTCTTGGGGGTGCTGACCTGAGATTCTGCATTTCTAACAGTTCCCAGGTGATGCAATGCTGCTCTTCCCTGACCACACTGGAATAGCGTGACCCCAGGGTGTTATGATTGTCTGCCCTGTCAAAGCTGTGACTGCCATATTTAGGTTCTAACCTACAGGAAAGGGGAAGGCAGGGTGGGGGCAGCCCTTGATGTCTTAAATACCGGACCTGGAGGTGCCACATCACTCTGCTCATGTTCCTTGGATGAAAAGTTAGTTACATGGCCACATCTAACTGCAAGGATGTCTGGGAAATGTCATCTTGCTGGGCAGCCATGCGCACGGCTACAATTCTATTACTTCCAAAGAGCTGAGAGCAGATGTCAGCAGATAAATTGCAGTCCCTGCCACGTTACTCTATCTGAAGTCCCCCCGTGCACCTCCCAGAGACCTCTCGCCATCACCCAATCAGGTGCACTGTACTCAGAAGTGCCCGGGAGGCTTTCCAGACCTGGACTCCACAGCATTCTTTCCATCAGCACATACTTGAAAAATTCTACTCCCAGAATTTCCTGGGTACAGAGGTGGCCTATTTAGGAGAGAAAGCAGAAGTAGACTTTGTCTTTCCACTTTCATGACTTTGGAAGTGAACAAGAGGAGCAGATTAGGCCTCTTCAAAATCTACTTGTTCACTGCCTCCCGTTCTGGTGAGAATAAATTAATGCTTCAAACGCAGTCTCTCATGATTCCGGCAAAGACAGTCTTGCTGGGCAGGATCAGCCGTGCGGCATTTCCCTGTCTATCGAGTGGGATAGGGTAATAAACGAGCGCCGGCGGTTGGCAAGATGCACGGGCAGCCTGAGAGTTGGATTACAATCGCAGTACATTTACAATAAAGCCCCAGTTTAGTTTGCAGACAAATGGCAACATTAGATGGTCAAACAGCTCAAGGATATTGCATGAAAATCTTATGGTTCATGAGTGGTGAGATCTGCCCTTCTATTTTTATTTATCTGAGTCGAAGTGTCCAGCTTATTCACTGAAGGGAATTTTCATTTCCTAATATTCTTCTCGCTACTCAAGCAAATGAAACAGAATTAGCTAAAAATGGAATGATCTAATCGGCTTTAGCTGGCTAGAAGGGCAAGGAATAATCAAGTAAGCACTCCATGGCTGCTTTAATATGTTCTTAATAAATGAATGTGAGGGGAGAGATACTAGGCTGTTCTCTGGAAAAAAATTAAATATGTATATTCTCCCCTCAAAATACAGGCCTGGGGCACAATGAGCTTTTAGTTGGATTTTCTCCCCAGAATGGCATTTTTATGCTGTCTTTCATTGCAATGAAAAAGTTCAATATAAGAAAAGAAACTGAAGTATAACTTGAAATCAAATAAGGCTACCATGTCCTTTCATAAGCCCTTATAGTTGCTTCCAATTATTGGGGCCAGATTTTCTTCATGCTTTTTAGAGAAACAATATTTGTATTTCAGGAGGAAAGCTGAGAATTGAGTCATTTTATATAGATGTTCCAACTGTAGCAGCAGCATAGAAAAGTAGGAAAAGTTCTCCCTGGATTCTGAGTCAAAAGATGTAGACTTTAATCCCTGTTACTTGGATTTCACATAGTCACGATGACGACAGTAGTGAGGACAAGATGACGATGGTGATGATGACAACAAGCAGCGGTGTGCAGAGCTTACTGAGGATATGGGACTGTTCAAACGCATTCCATGTGTTAACTCACATGATCCACATAAACACTCTTTATCTCTCTTTTATAGTGGAGGAAAAATGAGGCACAAAGTTGCTAAGTAAATTTCCCAAGGATATATAGCTAATGTAGCAGATACTATTGGCCTTAAGATGTTTCTAGGCCAGGCGTGGTGGCTCACACCTGTAATTCTAGCACTTTGTGAGGCTGAGGTTGGAGGATTGCTTGAGTCCAGTTTGAAATCAGCCTGGGCAACATAGTAAGACTCCATCTGTACCAAAAAAAAAAGAAAGAAAAATTAGCTGGGTGTCGTGGCATGCACTTGTAGTCTCAGCTACTTGGGAGGCCAAGGCAGGAGGATCGCTTGAACTCAGGAGTCGGACACTGCAGTGAGCTATGATGATGCTACTGCACTCTAGCCT
>NW_012149174.1:1553362-1567294 GCF_000956105.1 Propithecus coquereli
ATTTTGCAGGTAAAATGAATCCAAATATTCTGTATGTTCTCAGAGAGCTTTAGAAAGAACTGCAGTGAAAAATGAAGGTGGTGCTGGAGTGTAGAAGTAATTACCAAAGATCACAACTGAGAAGTGTTAATAGCTGCAAATAACACGTTTACGAGCAATTCTTAATGGCAGAGGCTGCTGGTTCCTCTGTGGTTTCTTTTATGCTGAATTATGGCACCGAAGCAAACTATTAATTGCCAAAGGTGGGGATGAAGCCTCCTTAATGTTGACCTACAGCTTGCCTTTGCTCATCTTTGGCAGATGTTCTCCCAGAGCATCACGCGCTCTGCCCGCGGGGTTGAGAGTGTTTTTATAATACTTGTTTAGTTCATGAGAAGGCTTTCTTCCAGATCCACTTATCCTGGTCGATTTTAAGGAATCAGGTTTCAGCTTTCAGGCAAAGCAAATTCATGATAAATAAATAGAATCACCAGCATAGAGAGAACACTTTTGTCTGCTTGAATAAGTGCCCATTGTAATATACATACTTGTATGTATATAGGTATACACATATTATATGTATTTAAAAATATTTCGCAATAATTTTATTTTTTATAGCAACAGGATCTCACTCTGTCACCCAGGCTGGAGTGCATTGGCACAATCATAGCTCCCTGTAACCTCGAACTCCTGGGCTCAAGTGATCTTCCCACCTCAGCCTCCTGAGTAGCTGGGACTACAGGCATGTGCCACCATGCCTGGCTAATTTTTCTTTTTTAAATTCTTTCTAGAGATAGGGTCTCACTATGTTGTCCAGGCTAATCTAGAACTCCTGGCCTCAAGTGATCCTCCCACCTCAGCTTCCCAAAGTGCTGGGATTACAGGCATGAGCCACTGTGGTTGGCCTGCAATAATTTTAGATATATAGAAAATTGCAAATATAGTATATAGTGTTCCTATATACTCTTCATAGCTTCTCCTAATGTTAACATCTTACATAACTATATTTGTCAAAACTAAAAAATTAACATTGGGATTCTATTAACTACAGACTTTATTTAGATCTCATTAGCTTTCCCACTACTGTACTTCTTCTGTTCCAAGATCCTATCCAGGATGTCCCATTGCATGTAGTTATAATGTCTCCTTACTCTCTTCTGGTCTGCAGTTTCTCAGTCTTTCTTTTTTTTCATGACCTTGACAGTTTCGAAGACTACTGGTCAGGTAATTTGCAGATCGCCCCTCAGCTTTTGGTTCGTCTGATGTTTTCTCATGGGTTAAGGGTTTTGGAGATGAATACCACAGAGTAAAGGGCCATTCTTATCACACTGTATCAGGAGTATATACAATGAACATGACCTATCACTGATGTTAACCTTGATCACCCGGTCCAAGGAGTGTTTGCTAGGTTTCTCCACTGTGAAGTTGCTGTTACCGTCCCCCACTTGCCATAGTCTGTCCTTTGGAAGCAAGTTACCAAGTCATGGGGGAAGGGGATTAGGCTTTGCCTACCTGAGGGTGGAGTGTCTACATAAATTATTTGGAGTTCTTTGCAAGGAGAACTGTCTCTTTTCCCACATTTATTCCTTCAATAATTTATATCAGTGTGGACTCATGGATATTTTGTGTTATATTTTGGGTTATAGTCCAATACTATGTTATTTCATTGCTCAAATTATTCCAGCTTTGTTTATTGAGAGCTCTTTCAGGTTTGCTCTTTTTTGTATTTTATTCATTTATTTTTTGAATACTTCCTCTCTGGCACTAGGAAATTTTCCAGGCTTATCTTGTACTTTTGTTGCCTTACAATGAGCCATTTATTCAAGAAGCCTTGGTTCGTTTTATTGGAGATTTGAACCTTATATTAAATACTACTCCAGAAGCTTTAGCAATGTTCTTTGACAAGAAAACCTGGGCACAAAGCAGGTCCACCTTGAGCCCAGACTGAGGGAATTAAATGACGATAGTATTAAATAGCCCTACGGGAGCTTCAGGATGCAGATCCAGAATGTTTGATATTGTGTGTGAGGTGATGGGTTCCACTTCTTGGTCTTTCAGAATTGATGCGGGAGAATATAAATCCTTTTGCTCCGTACCTAAACAGGAATTGGGATGATTAAGTCAAATATATCTGAGTCAAATAGGCTTCGGTGGTTGTTATCTGTGATTGTTAATCTCTCCGAATTAATTTAATGCCTCTATGCCAAGTTAGAAATCTCTTTTCTGAGTCATAAATCGTTGGAAGTTGTTGTTTGTGAATGTTAGGAACAAAGAGTAGACTGGAGATGCCCTCTGGAGATTATATATTGGAGAAAGTTTGAGTGATAGTGAATCGCTGTTAGTAGCGGAGAGAGAATATTGGAGAAAAGTTGCTGACTGGTATTAGGAAGTAGATAACTTTGGTTAGAACATTCCTAAAGAAAAAAAAAGTTAAGTTTGGTATTTTTGTAGCAAGATAACCTGTTGAAATACTATTTTCATATTTTTCTCATACTGTTGTAGAAGATTCAAAGAATAAAGGATTAATTCCTACCCATCCTTCCCCCTTCTCTTTCCTCTGCTTTCTTAACATGGACACACACACACACACACACACACACTCTCACACTCACACTCACACACATCCTCACCCCCATACATTGGGTATTTGATTTTTGTTTTTGAGTTCTGGGATCCCTAGTCCCTGGAAGGAATTAAATTATCAGTGACTAGGGGCTAAATTCTGAGGAACAAGGATGTAAACTGGTTGTCTGAAAGTGGGGAGGAGAAAGCTATACCCTTCAGGATAGAAAGGGAAGGGTTAGGCCAGGTGCAGTGGCTCACACCTGTAGTCCCAGCACTTTGGGAGGCCAAGGCAGGAGGATTACTTGAGGCCAGGAGTTCAAGATCAGCCTGAGCAGCATAGTGAGACCCCCAACTCTACAAAAAATTTTAAAAATCAGCCAGGCATGGTGATACATGCCTGTAGTTCCCGTTGCCTGTAGTTCCAGTTACTTGGGAGGCTGAGGCAGGAGAACTGCTTGAACTCAGGAAGTTCAAGGCTGCAGTGAACTATGATCACACCATTGCACTCCAGCCTGGGTGACAGATTGAGACCCTGTCTCTTAACAACAACAACAAAAATTGAAGAAAGGAGGTGGCTGAGGTGGAATCCCTAGAAACGACTGTATCCTGAGTTGTCTGGACTTTGGCAGGGGGAGTGGGAGAATGTGGCGTGGGATGTCCGTATGTCAGCCTGTGGACAGCTGGACGGCCCACTGTGAGGGGCACCATTGCCTTGGGAAAGGAAGCAATAGTGAAACAGTAGCAGCCACAGACCGAAAGCCTCTTGCAGGACACTTCCATAATTCTAGGGAGGGGAAGGAACCTTGAAGATGACAGTATGTATCACCCTTGGTGAATGATGGATGTGGGCCAGAATTGCTGTGATTAGAAAAATACAGAAAAATTACAGCATCTGAACTGAATGAATGATTATCATGATTCACAGGACTCAGCATATAGTTGTACCATAGCTGTGATTGATTACAGTGGAAGGACACCAAGCACAATCCACAAAGGCGAAAGGTCCAGGGAGACCATGTGCAAGCTTCCAAAGGTCCTCTCCCAGTGGAGACACATAGGATGCACTTCATTCCCTGCAATAAGTTGTAACAACATGTGTCAAATGTTGCAAATATTAGAGACTCAGTGTCTAGGGCTTTTACTGGGGGCTGATCATGTAGGCACCCTCTACATGACATATACCCAAATTCCAGACTCCTTTCCTGTAAGGAAAGTACGTGTTCATCATAAACCACATTTGTACAAATAGTTTGGACACCTCGAGCCACTCTTAACAGTTAGTGGTGGGAATTCTCCCAGAATCTAAGTTCCCACCACTAAGTTCCCAGACACCAGCCAAAAGCCAACTTTTGCAAAATAGCATCAGGCCTGCTATGTTAACTCTTTCTGCACAGCATGGTTTTGGATTCTGTTTAGATAAGACAAACCGGTAGAGCAGCTTTTGACCACTTCACCACTCTCACTCCCCTTCAGAAAGTGCGGGCACCACTGGCGGTCTTGACTGGTCCTTTACCTCAACTGTACCTGCAGAATTTTTAGTTTATGGAGATGACTGAGTGACAACATGGAGAGGCTAATGCCACCGAAAGAAGAATGTCTTCAAGTTCCCAAGAGAAGGTAGGCATGCTGTGTCACAGAGCCACATGGAAAGCACCAGGTTTGGTCAGGAGGCAGAAGGAAAAAGAAAGCACAGCCCAGCGCCTTTGTTGTGCTTTCCATGGGAAAGGCAAGGCAGAGCGTGGGAAACAGCTTGGAATTAGCTGGTTTGAGTAGTGTTGGTGGGCTCTGGGTATCAGTGGTTGTCTGGTTCCTAGCCCTAGGTTGATTAAGGGCAAGGGAAATATTGGCTTGGTGTGTGAGAGTTAGATAAAGGAGCTGGCTGAGGATATGAACTCAGGATTGGTTGTAGATGAAAGGCGTATTTGCAGGCAAGTTATTTATTTTCTCTAGGAATTAGCTAGGCCTTGGGAGGGGCAGTCTTTCTCTAGCCAGCAAAGCCCCACGGTGTCAAACATGATTATTACACCTTTAATCCAGTTCTTATTGTACAGCCACATGTGGCCATTCTTACTCATCCCCATCTATCTCCACTGATGAGATTTCCGCAAATAGACAGATCCACCTACGAAGACCCAAGAGCATTGTTGATACAATTAGTGACAGCTGGGACTTGTCATAGACTCCTAAGCAAAATCATTTATGAACATTCAAGGACATATTGGAGACATTTGAAAGATGGTTGGAAACAGAGAAACATGAATTTTAACTGTATAGAAATATCTCTTTTATAAGACTGCATAAGTCATGGAGAATTGGTTAATTATTTGATTTGCATAAACCAGAGTATAGTCTGAAATAAATTCAGTTGAATTAGGGTAAGGGATATGGGGGGTTTGTCACTGGTTGTTCTTAGATGCATGGATTGAGAAGCAACTGGGAGGTATCTTTTGAGTTGGAAGATATGTTCAAAATCTTGTTTTCCAAGAGTGAGGGAATGAGGATGATTAAGAAGCCTAGGGATGATGTCCAGGAAGAAAGATCAGTAAGGAGACTCATAGGGAAAAAAGGCAGGAGCAAATAGGGGCTGGATGTTAAGAATAAAGAAAAGGAAGGCAAATCCTCCAGCAATGTGAAGAACGGATGGCAAAACACTGGGAATGGTGGAAGTGTCCATCAGCAGATGAGTGGATAATCATAATGAGGTCTATGCACACAATGGAATATTATTTGGCCATAAAAAGAATGAATTTGCTGACACATGCTACGACACGGATAAACCTTAAAGACTATGTTAAATAAGGCAAACATGAAAGGACAAATATTATATGATGCCACTTATATGAGGTACCTAGAAAAAACAAATTCATAGAAACAGAAAACAAAATAGTGGTTACCAGAGGCTGGTGGGGAGAAGGGAATGAGAGTTATATTTAATGGGTACAGAGTTTCCATTTGGGATGATGAAAAAATTCTGGAGACGGAGAGTAATGATGATTACACAACACTGCGAATGTACTTAGTGCCACCGAATTGTACATTTGAAATGGCTGGAGTGGTAAATTTTAGGTTATATGTATTTCACCTCAATAAAAAAAGAAGAAAATATTTTTTTAAATGAATGACAATCGAATAGTGACTGAGATGATAACATGGAAAACAAAATGGGCAGTTGTAATTTGATGATTGGTAAAGTTGGTACCAAGGTGATACTCTGTGTACCTGTCACCTTTCTCTAGTGCCTGGAAACTGACCGCTCCACTACCTCTGGTTGAATGATGTTCATTCTGTGTGAATGACAGTGTGGGCCCACGGAAGAGGGAGCACTGACAGAACAATGCAACTTTATCAATGCTCCCGGAAAAATGTGCCATATAATGGTGAGTCTGGAAATTGGCCTGTGTGTGTGTGACACAGAAAGACTATTTATTTATGGTAGTAATAAAACCATGAGTATAACTCTATGAACAATAAGTTAAAGGACTAGCTATTTTTGTGGAAGAAATACTGGATTAGGCATCAGATCTATGAGTCCCTGTTCTCTTTGCCTTTAACTGCTTGAGCTTGGACAGGTCTCTTCCCCTCTCTGAGTCTCAGTTTATAAAATTTTCCTTCATTTTAATCTAAAGTAAAAAAGTTATTCACTTTATTTCTCTTCAGTAGTTACCCTTAAAATTTGAAATTCATGAATTTTGCTAAAATTAGTATCACTGCCTTTGGTGCTGGCATTGTGGATAGCCAACCCAAGGGCCAGTCTTCACTCCTCCCTTGCCATAGAGTTTGCCTCCCACTATGGTGGTGAAAATACCAGAAGCTCGCTTTGCCAGCAGCCTACCTTCTGTCAGGAACGTGAGCTTGTGACAGAATCCTCACCCATGGGACTCGGGGACATCTGCTGGATGGGAAAGGTTTCCCGCCTGGAAATAAGAGACTCTTGAGGAGCAGTGTTGCTATTCCTCATGGTGATGGTTAATTGTCAACTTGACTGACCATGAGGTGTTCGGATTAAACATTACTTCTGGTGTGTCTGTGGAGGTGTTTCTGGATGAGATTAGTATTTGAATTGGGAATTCAGTCGATGGCCCTCCCCAGTGTGGGTGAGCATCATCAGATCCATTGAGGGCCTGGAAAGAACAAAAGGCAGAAGAAAGAGGAATCTCCTCTTCCTCACTGATCTCTTGAGCTGGAAGGTCTGTCTTCTCTTTTCCTTGGCATTCCTAGTTCTCAGGCCTTCAGACCCAGACTGAATCACACCACAGGCTTTCCTAGGTCTCCAGCTTGTGGGTGGCAGATTGTGGGACTTCTCAGCCGCCATGATTGTGCAAGCCAATTCCTTGTAATAAATCTCTTACTGGTTCTTCTCTTCAGAGCCCTAATGTGCTCATCAATGCCACTCTTCTTCAGTCAGATACTATTATGTCTACAGCAGCCATCTCACAACCATGAAGGGATGAGTCAAAAGAATGAAGTCAATACCCTGAAGTCTGCAAATTGGAATCTGGAAAGAACCTGGATCCTTGAAGTCATCCCTAAATTACTAAACAAAACCTGAAACTGTCTACCTCAGAAGTTCTCGTAGTGGTCCCCATTATTTCAGCCATTTCTGGTTGGATAGGTTGCTTTTTCCAGCCAAAAGTATTCTAGATGATACAGTCCACTTCCTGAAAAATATAAGTAACCTTATAAAATAGGCTTAATTTAAATACAACTTCAACAGACCATCATTAAATCTAGTGATCTGCTCCTGTGTACTATACCCCACTTCCCTCTTGTTAACAGTGGATGAACTGTCCGAGCTCCTATACAAGATACGAGGACTACCCCTCCATTGGTGCACAGACTCCATCCTCTTTTGCTTAATCAAGGACATCTATCTCTTTCCTCATCGTCAGTTTTTCCCTCTGTGGATTATTCCTGTCAGCGTACAAATACAGTACAATACCTCCCATTCAAAACAGAACAGAACAAAAATTTTGAGTCCCTCTCCCAGGCCCATCAATACTCCATTTGCTTGCTTGACGTTACACCAAAATTTTTGAAATATTTCTCCATACTTCACATTCTCCGCTTACCTTCCTCCTAGTCTCTCTTGACCACACTGCATTCAAGTTTTGTCTCTGCTACTCTTCAGAGACACTTATCAAAGTCACCAGTGACTTCCAAGTTACCAAACCAATGGCCAATTCTCAGTCCACATTTATTTTAACCCATTAGGAGCATTTGACATAATTGTTACTCTTTCATTGAAACATTTTATTCACTTGATTCTTATTATATCCTTCTCTCTTTTTGTCTTCCTACATAGCAGGGCTCCTCTCCACCTCCTTTGTTGGCTCTTTTCAACTTCCTGACCGCTAAATGTTGGGGTGCCTCAGGGTTCAATCTTCAGAACTCTTCTGTTCCCTATCTACATTCCCCAGGTGATTAAATTTAATTTAATTCCATCTCCCAAAATATTTGAGTTCCAAATATCTCCACCCAGAATGACAGCTGAGTACATGCAAATGTCCAGTAGACATGTAGGTTTGGTTGTCCAGTGGGCATCTCAAATTTTAACATTGTCTAAAAGTATAGTTTTTATTTTCCTCTTAAAACTGCTTTTCTGATTCCTTTTCATTCTCAGTATATGGCACCTCCACTATTCCAAATGCTCTGGCCAAAAATCTTGGAGTCATCCTGATGAATTTTTGATTGGCAGATGCCTCTTGGTTCTACTTCTGCTACCATCCTTCTCCAACTCACCCATATTATTGCAACAGAATCTAAGTCAGTTACATGTTAAATTTGGCCATGAGGACATTGTTCATGACAGTACTCCTTTCTTGAACCAGGATTATTGAGTTAGTAAAGTTTGTCTAATACTACAAATGAATAATGGCATCAATTCCTGTAAGATCTCTTTCCCAGCATAATCACAAGATTATTGATTGCTTCTCTTTCCTAACACCATTGTTCTTCCCCACCTCTGTGAATAATAGCAATAAAAGCTAGCCCTACTCCTCCGTTTTCCTGAATGATTGCTCTTAATTCTTAACAATGCTTCACCAGGACAGGTATGTGACTGCCCATTTTTATTTCCACTTAGTGCCACAAAGGGTGTTGCTGAAGACTGTCTTGGTTCAACCGTGGTATCTCCCACCTTCAGTAAACCAGAGGGAATCTGAAATTGCAGGAACAGCAGGCATCCATGACCTGAACCTTGCTTGGTCCCTCACAGAGCTGAATACTGCGGCATGTGTTAAATATTCAGCAACTTATTCCCAGTTTAAAACAAACAGAGGTAATCTTTTCAGATTGTCTAGTGGGTCTGCATTCCAACTGAAGAATGACTTTCCTGCTTCATTAAACATTTAGGCTACTTCTTGGCTCGGCGCAGCTGCCTGTCATCATGACAGCAAATAGAGTGCAGTGGCATAGACTCCCTTTTTAGTGCAGGAAAACTTCCATTTTTATTGATGATCTTGGCAAAGGTGACAGGAAGGGGATGGAAGCGTCAATTCCCAGAAAATAGGCATGAGTTCTCAAGAAACAAGTGTTAGAGCTTTCAGATATGTAGGGTGATTGACAATAGCATTATGACCATTTATTTCAGTTTTGAAATGCATTCTCTTGCTCTGTAGTCTTGATGAGAGAATGACAGATGTCTAAGAGCTTAGCTAAAACCATTCATAAACTTGTACTAATATTCCTACTAATGATAACCTAAAAGACACGAACAATGTAAGCTCTTCTTGTATCTTAACTTGTTTCTTTACATTTGGAGCTGTTTGGCCCTCTTAAATTTTTACCATCATTATTTAAAGATTATAATGTGTCACATTAATTGTTTTAAGGGTCCACTCATGATTTGGGTCATTAACTTCTGCTTCTATTGCATTTATTCAAACATCCCCAAGAAAGAGCTGAGAGCGCTGGAAATTCAAAGAATTTGTGCTCAACTGAGCTAGTTAAATGATAACAAAACCATGAATTACTGTATATTTGTAAAGTGTTTTGAACTTGTGCTCATTTTTTTTTAATTTATAAAAGACAACTTTGCATTTCTTCTTCCACCCATAACACCAATGAAAATTTAAGAGAGGTTAGGTATGAATTCATTTTAAATATAAGATGTTAAATTATTTTTCCCCCTTTACTTTCTCTCCCTTCCCTCCATCAGTCTTTCCTAGCCTTGTAGCCTCTTCCTCATGATCCCATGGAACCAACTCCAAAAAGTCTTCTGTGCAAAGATCACATGCTGCTCCATTTTTTTGTTTAACCTTTACTTTGGGTCAGGGGCTTTATTTACTGGTTTTAATGTAATTTGTCAGATAAGACATTTCAATGGATCACTCTTTGGCCTAATTCTTCTGCGTTCTGCTGGTTCCTAAATATCATTTGATAATGAAATTTTCAAGCTGAATCTGACCTCAGAGATTGTCTAATCTAACTTCCTTATTTTATAGATGTGATACTGAGGTCTAGACAGATGTCATGCACTGCCTAAGTGTTGTTTCAAATCCTTTTCGATGTTCTCAATTTTCTATCCCATGGGATAAGATTTTCCTACTTGTCCCCAGACGCTTGGCCTTTATGACGTTCTACTTTGTTCCACTTACCACGACCTTTTCCAGGACATGTTTTTTCTGGGTTGTACACATCTTCCTCCCCCTCCACGGCATCTCTCTAGCCCCATCATTTTATGTAGGGGGTAGTTTAACCCTTGACATCCAGATCTTGTCATTTTCTGTTCCATTTTGTTAAACTGAGAAGCAATCATATGTAGATAATAACTCACCCTCTGACGGTAGAATCAAGAAATGTTTCCCGAGGCTTTGTCCTCATGTCATTGGACTTCCATCTACCCAATCTCCGTATCTTGTCTCTGTGAGCCATGTAGAACTAACACAGAGAGCCGACACCAAGAAACCGCTTTCTGTAATGCCCAAATTCACCATTTATATTTTATCCTTTCTACTTTATTTTTGACTCAATTTTTTCCCCATATTCTTTCTTTTCAAATTGTGTAACAAGAATTATCACTGGCCCAGCTCCCATGAACACATCTTCAATAAAATCCCATTTTTCCACTTTCTTTTGTGGTTTTGGATTTTGCCTTGTTGATTCTTGCTTCAGATTCTCTGGGTTACCAGATATTCATAGCAAGCCAGAACACCAGTGTATTCATTTGCATGGGAGACATAAAATATGTATCAGTATTCCCTTCTCTGGACAGGCCAGGCTAAACCTCACACACCTGGTCCCTTGACTTACTTTTTTCTAGACTTTGGGCTGAACAAGAGTTTGCTAAACTTGTTACTCCTTGCTGTCAGATTATGGTACAATGGAGTAAAGTGCAGTGTTCTTCGAGCTTGACCCTGGTCACTCTGATAGGGCTTTGCCAGCACCCAGCACATGATGTGAAATAAGAGATCCTTATGTATTTATTTAAGTGGATTTATTTTAATTTCCGAGTTCCTAGAAACATTTTTCCAATGAATATTTTGGTTGCTTATTCTAAATTTTGCTTGATTTCTCCCATCATATTTCTTAGCTTCCCTCCAAAGGGGCCTTTTCTAGTTCTTGACCCCCTCATCCCCTTCTTTTAAGTATTTATTCCAAGTTTATCAAATATACAACTATTTCTGGCTCCAACATTTAGTAATGTCAGTGGTCTCCAGTTTTTAAATAGTCATAACAACATTTCAGTCAATGATAAACCATGTATACCACAGTGGTCCCATCAGATTATAATACTGTATTTTTACTGTACCTTTTCTATATTTAGATATGTTTAGATACACAAATACTTACCATTGTATTATAGTTGCCTAAAGTACTACAGTACAGTAACATGCTGTACAGCTTTGTAGCCCACAAGCAATAGACTATACCATATAGCCTAGGTATATAGTTGGCTATGCCATCTATGTTTGTGTCAGTACACTGATGTTTGCACAATGACAAAATCACCTAACAACATGCTCCTCAGAACGTTTTCCCATCATTAAGTCATGCACGACTATTTGCTTTTTACAGTTAGCCTTTGCCAGCCTTCCTTGATTCATTTTGTTCTTTTTTTTATTACTGGTCTCTATAGGCCCCTCTCTGCCTTCCATCTGGATGAAAATCCTGGGGATATAAAGAGTGTGGTCTCAAGTTTCATGGTGTAATAGCAACCTGATCCCCCACTTATCTGGTTTCCAGAGCATGTCTCTACTCTCAATCAGCAACTTGGAGCACCACATAGAACTGCGGGAGATTTCTGTGCTAGCCATTGTATTCTATTCCTGGCTCCTGTCCCCTCCATCCAGCTTCTAACAAAGCTTGGCACGGAGATGTGCCATTTAGTCTGAGGGTCTTGCTGGCACTTCAACCTCCTCCACTTGATTAGAAGCCAGTGGACTTGGACTATGATGGTTTGGTTCAAGGTAGTTTTATGAGTAATTGTTAGGAGAACTCAGCTCGTAAAGTCTATTTCCGCACTGGCTATAAAATGGCTGTCAAGGAATTTTCCAGCACATGACTCAGTGTCACCAATATGAGATCACATGTGAGAAGTGCCCCTGAGAATCCGCTGTTAGTGCTTCCATGGCATTTTGTATCTCAGGCATGTTTTCTGTTGCTTTTTCAGCTGATAATATAGTTGCTCATCTCCCTTGTCTGCTCCCTCAGTAGTGGGACTTCCCTGGGATGCAGGGCCCTGACTTATCTCGACATTGCCTGCAGCACTGTCCCCTAGAAGGAGTTAAGTAAAGTGTCTGTATGAGGAATTTCACAAAATACTGTATAGAGCTGTGAGTGAGCATGAGCTTTCTTTTCAGGAGTGGTGAAGAACAATTAGGGTAGCAAAGAACTTTCTGTAGCTTTGAGAGGTTTGAGACTCTGTTCTGAAGTTCTCATAGCAAGTGATACATTGGCTTTTGGAACAGTATTTAGAGGAAAGGAGACTGAGTGTTTCGATTCAGTTGTGTTAGGATATGTGCATGACCTAAAGGCAGTAGCTGGTGGGGTGAAGAAAAAGAGCCATTTGCTTCATCAACTATCACTTTTCCTATCTTGGTTTTTCCCAGGTTCCTAGTTGAAGTTATTCCTCTTAGGGGAAGACTTCAACTCTGTTTTATTAGGAGAGTGGAAATGGGAAGTAGAGACACTACCACAGGGAGAGGTGTGGCATTCTGAAGAATGTGTATGTTCTTTGAACTATATTAAAGTAGACTTGCATTTTCTGACCAGAAATATCTGGTTTGCCTTGAGGGAGAATTAGGATTGCTATGGCAGGAATACAAAGAGAAAGATTCCATATTCGGTCCTGGACTTCTAGAGTAGGACTTCTGGGTCTGCAGAAAAGCATTAGTTTTGAAAGGGAAGCTTTGTGGAGAGAGAATTTCTTTGGCACCTGTCAAGGGCTGTCCTGGTGGACTAGATAGTAATAAATGCAGGGGTAAGAGAAGTCAGCGTATGACACAGGGTAGGTGGGGTATGAGAAAGAAGGGGAGTAGACAGAGGGGAAACAGGCAGTGAGATGTGTCCTGACCACTCTTCTTTGGGCTGATGGCCAGAGAGAGGAGACATGGTGAGTAGGTGGACACAAAAGCAAGGGGGTTCGTGCCCTGCCTGGCTCTGTATTGCCCAGGAGAATAGCGATATCTGCATATTTGCCATGGGGCATCCCTGAAGGAGAAGTTGGCATGACAGATGGGCCTGACGTAGCTCCCGGCTCTCCACAACCTGTGGGAGGTGTGCAGGGGACCAGAGGTCCTTAAGTGTCTCACTGAAGAAATTCAGGAATTCTGGGAGGACATAGGAATAGCTGGAGCCTGAGGTCAGGATGAAGAAGCTGTAAGAGGAAGAGGCCAGCATGCTGGAGCCAGGTTGGCGGATGACAGAATACTGTCCCCAGTGGGCAGACAGGTGGGCCTGGTGAACCTCAGCAGTCACACATGTAGGGCACAGACCAGACCATGACTCCACAACAGAGGGCTGGACCCTAGAAGGAAGATGGAGAGAGAGAGAGACTAGCTAGTGGAAAGAGATGTCTTTAGTCAGGGAACTCATTTGCTTACTTAATCCATGTTTTGTATAATAGCCCTTTGAAGTAAATAGAATTTTTATTTGTGGCTGAAGAAGCTGAGGTGCCTGAAGTTTAGGGTAATTTACCCAAGTTCATCCAGTGGGTGGTAGACTTGGGGCTAACTGCAGTGCTCAGCTTCAGCAGTTCATCTCAGGTGCTAAAGTTTCTCTGCTTCTTTGAAGTTTTAAATTTTTTTCTGGTTTCTACTTTTAGATGTCTCATTTCATTTTAAAAGGTGCTCATAATTCTTCCAAGATGCATACTCTAGACAAATAAAATGCAGTGTGGTTTGGCCCCATGGTAATGATGCGATCAATCACTTTTTTTTTTTTTTTTTT
>NW_012149174.1:1568084-1569375 GCF_000956105.1 Propithecus coquereli
TATCCTAGCAACAAGTGAAAAACTGAGCAGACTGAAAAATCAAGAATTCTTCTTGGATCTGTGAGAGGGGAGGACACAGGGCAAACTGTTTTCCCCAAGATTGGAAAGAGGCAAATACAGAAAGTCACAACCTACTGGAGCAGAGACACATAGACAAGTGGAAATCACCATGGGAACCAGTGCCAGGGTAAGAAAATCTGAACTGTAATTGATGAATTGCTGGAGGTTCCATGTGGACAACTCCGACAGTTAAAAAACCCCAGGAGGACACAGTTATAGGGGCCCCCAACACAATATTGTGAGAGTTATCTCCAAGAGTTTTCCAGGTTCCCACAGTACATATCAGAGAGGAGAAAAGGAACTGTTTTTGAAATATGCTGAAGTCCATTTCTTCTTAATGCTCGCCCTCAAGAGAAACTAGTTAACTGGAGCCTAACTGACCTGAAGGAAAAGAAATGCCCAACTCCAGACACTTCTAGCTTTTCATGTGGAAGAAGAGAAATGCCCAACTCCAGCCTACTCTAGTCATCCTGTGTTACCTAAGAGAGGAGAAAAAAACTGAGTAGCTCTTATGAGTTCAGCCCAAAGGAACAGGCTCACTTAAAAGACTGAGACCTAATCATAGAATTATAGAATGCTACTGCTCCCACTCCACACACCTTGCCACCACATTACAAAAGGACTATTTGTAGCAGTTCCTTTTACCCAATACATCATGTCTAACTATCAAAAAAAAAATCACAAGGCATATTAAAAGGCAAAAAAAAAAACAAAAAAAAAAAAACCGGAAAAGACAGAGCAAGCATCACAACCAGACATGACAGTGATATTACAATTATCAGATCAGAAATTTAAACCAACTATGATTAATGTGTTAATTAACGTGTTACTTTAATGGATAAAGTAGACAGCTTGAAAAAAAATGGGCAATGTAAACAGCAATGGAAATCCTAAGAAAGAACGAAAAAGAACTACTATAGATCAAAAACTGACAGCAGTGTGAATGCATTTGATGGGTTCATTAGTAGACTGGACATGGCTGAGGAAAGCATCTGAGCTTGAGGAGATACCAACAGAAACTTTGAAAATTGAATAGCAAAGACAAAAAAGATGGAAAAAACTAAACAGAATATCCAAGGACTATGGGACAACTACAAAAAGAACACATAATGGAAATACCAGGAGGAGAAGAAAGAGAGAAAAGAACAGAATAAATATTTAAAATAATGACTGAGAATTTCCCCATATTAACATCAGACACTGAATCATAGATCCAGAAAGCTCAGAGAGA
>NW_012149174.1:1570370-1572977 GCF_000956105.1 Propithecus coquereli
GAAAAGAAGAAAGATCTAAAATCAATCATCTAAGTTTCCACCTTAGGAAACTATAATAGAAAAAGAAGAGCAAATTCAAAGTAAGCAGAAGAAATGAAATAATAAGAAATAGAGCAGAAGTCAATAAAGTTAAAAATAGGAAATCGATAGAGAAAATCAACTAAAAGCATGTCCTCTAAAATGGTCAATAAAATTAACGTCTCTAGCCAGGCTAAGAAAAAAAGACACAAATTACTAATATCAGAAAGATGAGTCATCACTATAGATCCCATGGACATTAAAAGGATAACAAAGGAATACTATGGACAACTCTATGCTCACAAATTTGATAACCTAGAGGAAATGGACCAATTTCTTGAAAGATACAAGCAGCCAAAACTCAAACAAGAAGTAGATAATCTATACAGGCCTTTATCTATTAAAGAAATTGAATCAATAATAAACTTCCAAAACAGAAAGTACCAGGCCCAGATGGGTTTTTTGGTGAATTCTACTAAAATTTTAAGGAAGAAATGATACCAGTTCTCTACATTCTCTTTCAGAAGATAGAAGCAGAGGGAATTCTTTCTGACTCATTCTGTGGAGGTCAGCATTACCTTAACACCAAAACTAGACATAGACATAAGAAAACCACAGACCAATATCTCTCATGAACATAGATGCAAAAATCCTCACAAAAAATTATAAAGTCAAATCCAACAATGTGTAAAAAGAGTTGCATACCATGACCAATTGGGATTTATCCCAGCTATTCAAGGATGGCTCAACATTTGAAAATCAGTCAATGAAATCCATCACATCAACAGGCTAAAAAAGAAAAATCAGATGATCATATCAATAGATGCAGAAAAAGCATTTGACAAAATGCAACATTCATTCAAAGTAAAAATTCTCAGTAAACTAGGAATAGTGGGGAACTTCTTTAATAAAGAATATTTATGAAAAATGACAGCTAACATCATACTTAATGATGAGAAACTCAGCTTTCCCACTAAGATCAGGAATAAGGCAAGTATGTCCCCTCTCACCACTCCTTTTCAACATTATACTTGAAGTACTAACTTACGCAATAAGAAAATGAAATAAATGGTATATATATTCACAAGGAATAAATAAAACTGTCTGTGTTTGTAGATGTCATGATCATCTGTGCAGAATATCCAAAAGAATTAACAAAAAACAAACTCTTGGAACTAATAAGTGGGCATAGCAAGGTTGTAGACTACAAGGCTAGTATACAAAAGTCAATTGCTTTCCTATATGCTAGCAATGAGCAAGTGAAATATGAAATTAACACAATACCATTTACATTAGCACTCCCAAAAATGAAACACTTAGATATAAATGTAGCAAAATATGTACAAGACCTATATGAGGAAAAATATAAAACTCTGAACAAAATCAAAGAAGAATGAAATGAATGGAAAGATATTCCATGGTCATGGAAAGGAAGACTTAGTATAGTCAAGATGTTAGTTCTTCTGAACTTGATTTGTATTTCAGTGTGATCCAACCAAAATCCCAGAAAGTCATTTTGTGGATATGACAGATTCTAAAGTTTATATGGAGAAGCAAAATACCCAGGATAGTCAACAATTGAAGGAGAAGAACAAAGTTTGAGGACTGACACTACCTGACTTCAAGACTTACTATAAACCATAGTAATCAAGACAGTGTGGTATTGGCAAAAGAACAGACAAAAAACAGATTAATTGAACAGAATAGAGAACCCCGAAATATACCCACGTAAATCTAGTCAACTTTTCTTTGACAAAAGAACAAAGGCAATACAGTGGAGCAAATATAGTCTTATCAACAAATGATGCTGGAGCAACTGGACTTCCACATGCAAAAAAAAAAAAAAAAACAAAAACAAATCTAGACAGAGACCTTACGCACCCTTCACAAAAATGAACTCAAAATGGATTACAGACCTAAATGTAAAATGGAAAACCACAAAAATCCTAGAAGGTAATACAGGAGAAATCTAGATGACTTTAGGTATGGCTGACTATACAGATACAATATCAAAAGCATGATTCATGAAAGAAATAATTGATAAATTGGACTTCATGAAAATTAAAAAACTGCTCTGTGAAAGACAATGTTGAGAAAATGAGAAGATAAGCCACAGACGAGGTGAAAATGTCTGCATAAGACATCTCTGATAAGACTATAATCCAAAATGTACAAAGAACTCTTAAAACTCAACAATAAGAAAATAACCCATATTACTTTCCACAGAGGTTGTACTAGTTTGCAGTCCCACCAGCAGTGTATGAATGTTATATCTCTCTGCATCCACATCAACATTTATTGTTTTGGGAATTTTTGATAAAGGCCATTCTCACTGGAGATAGGTAATATCTCATTGTGGTTTTTATTTGCATTTTCCTCGTGATTAGAGATGTTGAGCATTTTTTCATATGTTTGTTGGCCATTAGTCTATCTTCTTTTGCAAAGTTTCTGTTCATGTCCTTTGACCACTTTTTGATAGGGTTGTTTGATTTTTTTTTCTTGCTGATTTTCCTGAGTTCTATATAGATTCTAGTTATCAGCCCTTTATTGGATGTGTAGCATGCGAATATTTTCTCTCATTCTGTAGGT
>NW_012149174.1:1574012-1660520 GCF_000956105.1 Propithecus coquereli
AAAAAGGTGCCAAAGACCTTAACTGAAATCTTACCAAAGAAGATACACAGGTAACAAAAAAGCAAATGAAAACATACCACACATCATATGTCATCAGGGAAACAAAAAAACAGTGAGATACACTACACACTTATCAGAATGGCCAAAATATGGAACACAACAATGCCAAATGGTGGCCAGGATGTGGGGTAACAGGAACTCTTATTCATTGTTGGTGGGAAAGCAAAATAATACACCTACCGTAGAAGACAGTTTTGAGGGTTTCTTACAAAACTAAACATACTCTTATCATAGGATTCAGCAATTATGTTCCTTGGTATTTACCCAAAGGAGTCAAAAACTTATGTCCACTCAAAAACCTACACATGGATGTTTATAGGAGTTTTACTCATAACTGCCAAAGTTTGAAAACAACCAACATATGTCCCAAAGTAGGTGGATGGATAAATAAACTGTGGTACACAGAGATAATGAAATATTATTCAGCATGTAAAAAGAAATTAGCTATCAAGCCAAGACAAGAGGAGGAATGTATATTAGATGTATATTACTAAGTGGGAAAGAAGCCAATCTGAAAATGCTACATTCTATATAATCCCAACTTTATGACATTTTGGAAAAGGCAAAACTATGGAGACAGTAAAAAGATCGGTGGTTGCCAGAGGTTGGGGGGCATGAATATATGGAGTACAGGGAATTTTCAGGGCAGTGAAAATACACTGAATGATACTATAATGATAGATAAATGTTTATACATTTGTCTGTACCCACAGAATGTGCACCAACAGTGAACCCTAATGTAAACTGTGGACTTGGGTGATTATGATGTGTCAATATAGGTTCATCAACTGTAACAAATGTACCGCTCCAGTGGGGGATGTTGCCAATGGGAGAGGCTATATGTGGTGGAGGGCTGATGGTATATGGGAAATCTCTGTACATTCCTCTTAATTTGGCTGTGCACAATACTGCTTTAAAAAATAGTCTTAAAATAAGTATGTGTGAGCATATGTGAGTGTGTGTGTACACATATTTTCCACAAGAAAAAAATAACAAAGGAAGAGGTGGTGAAAAAGTTACCTATAGGCCTGAGAAAGAGTCATATCCTATAGCAGTTCTGACTCAGAAGATCTAGGGAACTGGGTAGTTAGACTATCTCAGACTAATATATACTGAGACTCCTCTGATCCTCCTTCCCTCTTTCTGCCAGCACTTCCCTAGTACATGCAACCGCAAAACCTGAAAGACCAGGAGGAGTAGAAGGAGGTACATGTTGACTGTTTAAAAAAAAAAAAATTATGATTAGATGCCACTCCTTTCGTTGGGAGATAAAATATTTGTTCCTATTATATATTTAATTTGAACTTGAAAATTCATTGGTGGAACATGTATTTTGCCAGCTTAGAACTGAGGCTAAGGGTTACTGTGTTGGGAATTATGCTGAGGCTTTCATAAGTCTGACACAGGGGTTTTGGAATGTCTCGACCCCTATATAAAAGTATAATGAAGTTGATAGGAAATAATTGCTTGCTTAGATTTTTGAAATTATTTTATTTTTATTTAAATTTGAAAATATTGGGAGTGACTAAAAAGACATACTTAACATTAGGTGAACTGGCTCTCTTTCAAATATAATGAGTCTTAGGAAATAAAATGAACAGTTTTCTTAAAAATAACATTCTTGTAATATGTGCAAATTCAACAGAAGTTAGAATGTGCCAAGAGTTCATATTTAGCTGACTTTTAATAAGACCTCTAGAATATTCTAATTTTAAATATATTTAGACACATTTAAAAATTACAGCAAGCATTACCGGAAGTGAGAAAATGGAGGACAGGATTTCTCAGCGTTCTCCTAGGACCAATACCATTTTGCTGTGCTAGGTTAGTGATTCCCTAGCTAACCCGCACATCAGAATCACCTGGGAAGCCCGTTAAAGTGTGGATCCTGGGTTCCTCCTACTGATTGGGACCTCTATGGCTAGGACCCCATGGATCTGTAGTTTTAATGAACTCCCCAGAGATTAACTTGTTCACCTACTCAGGGGATCGTGTTAGCACCAGCTCACCCTGAAGGGCCCATTCCAGGCTTTGCTCCAGAGGTCCTCTCTGCTTAAGGGAAGCCACTGAAGGCTCACAGGGGGAGGTTACCTGGTCCCATTTGCTTTTAAAAACTCTGGAGTCAGTGAGCAGATAGGATTTGAAGGGAGCAAGACTTGGAGTCAGATAGACAAATTATGAAGCATGGTGAGGATAGAGAGAGGTAGACACATTTGAGGCGTATCTAGAAGGTTGGTAGAACTTGATGATGATTGGATTTAAGAAGGAAAAATCAAGACATTTTCCAGGCTTAGGGAACGGGATAGACGATGATAATCATTTGTTGAGATGGGGCCCACAGGAACCTCATTAATATACAATATTTATTTTAATTTATCTCAAATACTTTTCAAAAATGTGGCATTTAAATATATATCTTAATTAAGGCAAAATATAACTAAGTTATAAGGTAATCTTCCAGAGGGCAAGATAGTCCCTTTGCAGTGGAGAAACTTGGCAGACACCACCTTAACCAAGTGATCCAAATTGATATCATCAGGAATAAGGCATTTCAAAATGATGTACCAGCAGCACGCTGCACTGAGAAGGACACACACCATCTCTGGCGTATTCTTGCCAAAAATGCATGACTTCAATGTAGTTAAGAGAAAACGTCAGACAAACTCAAAATGAGGGGCATTCCACACAGTAACTGACTGTTCTTCTTCAGCAGTGTCAAGGTCATTGAAAAGCAAGGAAGGATGAAGGCACTCTCACAGATTAGAGGAAACTAAGAGACAAAACAACTAAGTGCAGTGTGGGATGTGGGGCAGAAATAAGACATGTAGGTTAGTTCATAGTATATTAACTATAAAATATCAGTGATGTTTTCAGGTTTTGGAAATTGTACTATGACTATGAAAGATGTCAGCATTAGGGAAATCTGAGTGAAGGGCATAAAGGTATTCTCTGTACCATTTTAGCAATTTTTCTGTATGTCTAAATTCCAAAGTCAAAAATTTACAAGCAATATTATTTTGCAATAATTTAAAAATATTAGTATAAGATACTTTTTCTAAAGAGATACATCTTCTGGGATAAATGCAGAGTGCTTGAAATAATGGGCCTTTAAGGTGGTCAGTATAAATATATGTGATAGTTCTGGTTCCTGTATGCTAATAATTTTCCGTCCCCCTCAGTGAGAACTGACTAAGACTGCAAAACCTCTATTTCTTCACCACCTTCATCAGAGCTTTCAGCTGGAGCTCTTAACATTGTGGGATTGTTGTGCGTAGCTGAGTGACAGGTGAGGCCATACAACCACATCCTGGGCTGAGATTCTGACAGCAGGAGTGAGAGGTAGGCAAACTATCTTGCAATATTGATTCCCTAATTTCCATCTGGAATCATACCTTCCCAGTACCTATCCTCCCTATTGTGACTGTTCTCTCCCACTCCTAGTAAACCTTAAACCTACCTCACCCAAATGCCATCCCTCAAAGCCCCGTTATTCACTAGGAAATTAGCAAAATCAACTCAAAATTGTAGGTCTTCACAAATGATGAAGACCTCCCGTTATCATCCCCTGTAAAAGACGTTTGCATTTACCAACTATAGTCATGTCCCTTAAACATAGGGTTACGTTCTGAAAAACGTGTCCCTAGGTGATTTTGTCTTTGTGCAAACATCACAGATGTACTTGCACAAACCTAGATGGCAGAGCCTACTGTATACCTGGGCTGTGTGGGATAGCTTATTGCTCCTAGACCACAGACCTGTGCAGCATGTTACTGTACTGAGTACTGTAGGCAAATGTAGCACAATGGTGAGTATTTGTGTATCTAAACATAGAAAAGGTACAGTAAAGATGTAGTATAAAAATAAAACACGGTGCACCTGTACAGGGCACTTACCGTGAATGGAACTTGCAGGACTGGAAGTAGCTCTGGGTGAGCCAGTCAGTGAGTGGTGAGTGAACGTGAAGGCCCAGGACATTACTGTACGCCACTGTAGACTATAGACACTGTACACTTAGGCTATACTAAATTTATAGAACATTTTTCTTCAATAATAAATCTTAGCTTTAACATTTTTACTTTATAAACTTTCCAATTTTTAAGAACTTTGACTTTTGTAATGACACTTAGCTTAAAACAAACACGTTATACAGCTATACAAAACTATGTTCTTTATATCCTTATTCTATAAGCTTTTTTCTATTCTTAAAATTTAGAATTTTTTTACTTTTAAACTTTTTTTGTTAAATGTAAGATACAAACACACATTAGCCTAGGCTTACCCAGGGTCAGGATCATCCACCTCCACATCTTGTCCCGCTGGAAGGTCTTCAGGGACAATAACATGCATGGAGCTGTCATCGCCTATGAGAAGGATGCTGCCTTCTGGAATATCTCCTGAAGGACCTGCCTGAGGCTGTTTCACAGTTAACTTTTTAAAAAATATATAAGTAGAAGTATATGCTAAAATAATGAAGAAAATTATAGTAAATAAACCAATAACAATCATTATTTATCATTATCAGGTATTATGAATTGTACATAATTGTATGTGCTAGACTTTTATCCAGCAGTCAGCATGGTAGGCTTGTTTACACCAGCATCACCACAAACATGTGAGTAATGTTACACTGTGACGTATGGTGGCTATGACATCACTGGGCAATAGCAAGTTTTTACCTCCATTATAATCTTGAAACCATTATTGTACATGCAGTCTGTCATAGGCAGAAAGGTTGTTATGCGGCTCATGATTGTATCTTGGATGAATCAGCTAATTTTACACTCCAGGTTGAGACCAGAGTAGTGACAGAGCTGGGGGTTCCTGGTGTTCGGGTTCTTGCATCTTTTGGGGTTTGAGATTGCAGGGACCCAGTCCTCTTGAAAAACGCCAACCCCAACACCCATGGGTGAATGTTGTGGCAGAAATGAATGGTGCTACCTATATTGACTTCCGTCACTTTCTCTGGAATTTTAGGGTCGTTATGTTCTGATGCTGACCTTGTTTTCAGGTTAACCTCAGTCTGAGTCTCTTATCAAAGTGGCTGGAAGCTCTTCCCTGTGATATTTATTAAAGCCTTTAATACTTTGGAACTAGATGACAGTATAATATTGTCATTGTCAATTAGTGATGTAAATCACTTTCTAAATCATATATTATCATTAAGGTATTTTATTTATTTTATTTGGCATTATAACCTCCATAAATGGCCACCAAGACGTTTTCTTTCGCACAGTAGCGAGAACAAGAACTATCTTAGTCATTTACTCAACACCAGATGGGCCTCCCTGCCAGTGCCTCTCCCTGCCTGCTGCCCAGTGCTGCAGTGATGCGTCTGCAGGAGGCCGTGCGCTCCCGAGCGGAGGGAAGCCAGCGAGCTGGTTCAAGGGCATATTCTCAGGACACGGTATCAGCAGGCCTGACGTTTGATCTACAGGAGCAAACTCAGTAGAGCGGGAGAGGGACAGATGTGAACTCTGACCTAAGGATAGCTGCTCAAAATAGCCCTCATCCTCTTTGCCCAAGCCTGATATGCAAGCTTTTTATCTCAATTGCTCCCTGTCACCTGCCTTTCTTACTTGACATTGCAGTTATCCAGGTGGCTATTCCTGGAGGGTGCTTATCCAGAGAGATTTATTGCTCCTTTTTCTGTTTCGCTATCAGTTTATTTTGACAACTTTATTAACGTGTAATTTATAAACCATGAAATTCACCCATTTTAAGAGTGCAATTCAATGACTTTGAAAAAATTTACCAGGTTGTGTAACCATCACTGTAATTCAGTTTTAGAACATTTTCATCACCCCAGTAAGATCCTTTATGCCTAATTCGTTAATGGCCATTTTCACCCCCAAGTCTGGGTACCTGCTAATCTACGTTCTATCGTTATAGAATTGCCTTATCTGAACATTTATACTTTACATGTCATTTGTGTCTGGCTATGATTTTGAGGTTTGTTTATGATATAGCACGTCAAGAGTTATTTTTGATGGCGGGGTCCTGCTACCGCCATGGGGCTCTAAAGTTCCTTAAAGGTGCTAAGACCACCTGCCCTTTCAGTGGCCCTCTTGCTGCACCTCGGGCTATCTGTGGTCAGTTCTCCACAGGGCTGATGGTCCCATCTCTCGGTGGCTTCACCTGGCTGAGCCACCTGTTCTCTCCAGCCTGACCCCTGGCTCCCCATTCCCCCCAACATTGGCTTCCTGTTCTTCCTCCAATAGCCTGGCTGGTTCCCTGCCCATTGCTCCCACTCCCAACCCCGACATCTTTGCCCTTGTTTGTCCCCTCATTGTGTTTGGGTCTTTGTTTGAATGTCACTTCCTTAAAGTGGTGCTCTCTGACCTCCACGCAAATAGCATCTCTTGTCACAGACCGTTCATTCGCTCTGCTTTGTTTCTTCCCAGCTGTTAATTCCTGAAATTATATTTTCAGTTTATTATCTTGTTAGTAGACTAGTGGGACTGGGCATGGTGGCTCACGCCTGTAATCCTAGCACTTTGGGAGGCCTAGGTGAGAGGATTGCTTGAGGCCAGGAGTTCAAGACCAGCCTGAGGAAAATAGTGAGACCCCATCTCTACAAAAAAAAAAATATATATATACATAAAAAAATTAGTTGGGTGTGGTGTCACGTGTCTGTAGCTCCAGTTACTCAGGAGGCTGAGGCAGGAGGATCATTTGAGCCCAGGAGTTGGAGGCTGCAGTAAGCTATGATCGTGTCACAGCCCAGGTGATAGAAAACCTGTCTCAAAAAAAAAAACCCAAAACAACAAAACAAAAAACGGCGGGTATTTTAGTCTGTTTTGGATACTATAACAAAGTACCACAAACTAGGTAGCTTATACACAATGGAAATTTATTTCTCACAGTTCTCAGTTCTGGAGGCTGGGAAGTCCAAGATCAAAGCACTGGCAGATACGGTGTGTAGCTAAGGGACAGTTTCCTGGTTCATAGATACTGCCTTCTTGCTGTGTCCTCACATTGTGGAAGGTCTCTCTCAGTCCTTTTTTATCAGGGCACACTAATCCCAATTATGAGGGTTCTGCCCTTTACCTAATTGCTTCCTAAAGGTCCTACCTCCTAATACCATCACTTTGGAGTTTAGGATTTCAACATACAAACTTTGGGTGACACAAACATTCAGACCATAGCAGGCAGAGTACGGTCTCCAGGGCCCAGTTGCTAGGGTGACCACCCTACCTGCCCACTTCCTGGTTAAGGAAGCTTGGCCCCTTACCAAATGGGGAAAGGGTAGCACATGCTTCATAAGGTTGCATGAGAACGTTTTTACGCGGAGTACTTAGGGTGGCACAGGGCAAATACTCAACAAGAATATTTATCATCTGTCCCCTCCCATGGAGTGTCAGCCTGGTGGCGACAGGCCTTTTTCTCTCTGCACCTCCAGCCCCACGACTATGAATGGATGGATGTGGCTCAATTTTCTTCATTCACTGGCCTCAGTATCCATCCCACTGGCCTGACCACCCCTGACAATTGGACATTTGCCTCATTCCTGCCCCCAACCCCACAGCTCTCATCTGTCCTTTGAGTCTTTGTAGCTCCTTCTGGGCACTAGCTTTGTGGTCTGCCCTGGGGAACTCCAAGAAGGCTGGTCAAACTGACAAAAACTGAGAGATTGGTGACAGGCTTCCTTAGGTGAAATCTATCCTTTTTAAATTAGTAGCACCACTTGTGTGTAGCTGCTTAAGCTCTAGTCGGGGTATTAAGAAACATGATTAATTGCAAAGTTTTACAATATTCCAGGTGTGTACATATTAAATGTCATGTGACTTTACTAGGGTAACAAATGCTCTGGTGTGCTCAGCAAGGCCCTGTGACAAGGCAGGGAGGCCATCTGTGTAACATATATGACTTTTTTTCCAAAACAACATATTCCTAAAAAAAACTAAAAGTAGAACTACCATAAGATTCCATTACTGGGTATATATCCAAAAGAAAGGAAATCAATATATCGAAAAGATATCTGCACTCCCATATTTATTGCAGCACTTGTCACAACAGCCAAAATATAGAATCAACCCAAATGCCCATCCACAGATGAATAGATTAAAAAAAAGTGGTGTATATATAGTGGAATATTATTCAGCCATCAAAGAGGAAATCATGTCATTTGCAGTAACATGGATGGTACTGGAGGTTATTATGTTAAGTGAAATAAGCCAAGCCAGAAAGACAAGTATCACATATTCACACTCAGGTGGGAGCTAAATAGTGTATCTCATGAAGATAGTAGATTGGTGGATGCTAGAGATCAGGAAGGGTAGGGAAGAGTGGGGGATGAAGAGAAGCTAATTAGTGGGTGCAAACACACAGTTTCATAAAAAAAGACCTAGTGTTAGATAAATCAGTAGGGTGACTGTAGTTGACAATAATCTATTGTACATTTCAAAAGAGCTAGAAGAGAATAATTTGAATGTTTCTAGCATAAAGACAAATATGTAAGGTGATGGATACCCCAAATATAGTTTTGATCTTTACCAATTATGAGTGTGTTAAATTATCACATGTATCATGAAAGTATGTACACCTATAATGCATCAATAAAAATAATAACAAAAATAGACCAACCTAAGAGCCAAACAGTAGAGCACAGGACACAAACGTGGGCATGGAATAGAGAAGACTCCCTGAGAGTTCTGGGAAGGAGCCCAATCTCAAGTTTTACTTCTACTGTTTAAAGCCTTAAAAGATATATAATAATACCTTTAGTTTGTGAGATCAGTTGTCCCACTAAAATCTAGATATGAAAATTAGGTTGAAAAAGAGAACTCATAATCGGAGGCCAATTACATGCTAGGTGCTTATAATGTATTACTTTGTTTATTCCTCCTCATCACCAGTTATTAAATGAGAATTGAGATTTGAACCCAGGCCTGAGTGACTCCTTCTGAAGCTCAGACCCTATATGCTATACTTTCTGCTGTGAGGTAGGGGATCTCAGTAGGAAAGCATGGTTGGATTCTGTGCAACCCTGAAAATGTTCCAGACTTAGTGGGTACAACTCAGCTATCTGCACTTCACACGACCCTGCTGGTCTCGGAAAGAGGCTGCCTTTGGCTTAATCGTGCAAATGTATTTTATGTTTTTTCTGCCCTGCCGGAACAACAGTAACATTGTAATTAGCTAGCGTTAGTGTCTCTCTGAGTAGATGGTGATGATGACATTCTCCCGTGCACTGCTAGCTAGTGGCATACTTTGTTTCCAGGGGGGTTATAGTGAATCGTATGTTCAATGACAGCTGTATTAGGTACTGTACTTGCAGTAACAGAAAACATTCCAGGAGAGAGAAATCAAACCATGTAGCCACCTTTCATTTGTGCTTGGGATGTAGTAACTGCTTGATAGAAAATGGTGAGTCTAATTATCGACCACAACTTGAAAAGTAGAGAAAAAGCGAGCTCTTAAAGAAAAGCATGTACATATATGATTTGGAAAATAGGGCTTACTTGGAAAAGTATAAGTTATGGGAATAATGAAGTAATTTTTCTTTCTTTTTTTCTTTTTTTGAGACAGTCTTGCTCTGTCGCCCTGGCTAGCGTGCAGTGGCATCATCATAGCTCACTGCAACCTCAAACTCCTGGGCTCAAGTGATCCTCCTCCTTCAGCTTCCTGAGTAGCTGGGACTAGGGGCCATCATGCTTGGCTCATTTTTCTATTTTTTCTAGAGACAGGATCTCGTTCTTGCTCAGGCTGGTTTTGAACTCCTAGCCTCAAGTAATCCTCTTGCCTTGGCCTCTCAGACCTCACCTGGCCATAAAGTAATCTTTTAAGCTATTTTACACAAGGTTAAGATACTTCAAACAAAATAGATAATTATTTTCATCTCATCTGATAAAACAAGATAAAAGACTTAAAAAAAATTAGACCAGCATTTTCCAAACTGATACCCAGAGGAACACTGATGAGATATTAAAACATATACCTTAAAAAAAATTTTATGCACAAAAGTTTGAGGAATGAAGTGTCTTCTTGAAGATTCTTGGGGAGAGGAGGACAAATCAAAACCATTTTTTTTTTTTTTTTTAAAGTATGCCTATTTCTATTTCCAGGAATGGTCAATAGGGAGAAAAAGCTTGGGAAATGCCGAAATTTCTGACTGTAAGATAAGCTTGGATAAATGCATCTGTTTGGATAATTTACTTATGTGGTCTCTAAGCTTCATATCCAAGGAACTCTGATTTCCACATAACCAAAACCAATACACAAATAGGTGAATTATCTGAATTTTCCAATCCACTGAATTTTAGTAGCCATCCAAACCAAGCTTCAGATTAGATTATCACCTAACTGAGTGGTTAATATTGAAGACAGTGAGCCACCTCTAATAGCTTCATCATTCTTAGACAAGGGAGCTGGAATAGATGAACTCCTTTTCAGTGCTAACATTCTATGACTTAACTGTATAGAAACTAACTTTTTGCAGAAAGCTGACATGCTTTGTTCATGAGAAAACCTCACTTCTGGAGTTGCCCCTCAACACAAAGAAACTGGAAATAAAGGCTCCCGTTCTTAAATAAGATTTATTATTGTTGCAAAGAAGTCTTTCATGAGAACATGTCTCACATTTATTTAAAGATATATAGGTTATGGTTATAGAAGCAAATTTCATTGAGGTGCTATATATGAAGTATGCCTGACTACAACACTTAATTCGGTAATCTAATATTCACAACATGTTTGCTGCCATTTAGTTATTTATCCAAACATGCTTTTTTTTTTAAAAATGTGCCCGGAAAGGTGGAAAAAGAAACGCCAAGGGCTTTCTAAAAAGGAAAAGCCTAAAAAAGATAAAATTCCCATGGCAGTTCTGATCAACTGTAGTCTGTGAATGCAGGAATAGTGTTCCTGTGGGGAAGCATTATGTCCAGTGGTTTCTCGGTTTGAATGGTGAGAAAAGCCCTTGAGGTTTTCTGTAGTTGTCTGGAGGGAGCAGGAAACTCCATTCACTGAATCCAGTCGATGTTCAGGCACCGTGCTATGAATGCAAACATGTCTGAGACTTCTTCTATCACTTTGGCTGTGGGCTTCCCTGCCCCGTGGCCTGCCTTGGTGTCCACATGGATGAGCAGGGGGTTGCTCTGCTTCCCGCTGCGGCCCACGATGTACTGAAGAGTGGCAATGAACTTCAGGGAGTGGAGTGGGACCACACGGTCATCGTGGTCAGCAGTGAGGAGCAGCATGGATGGGTACTGGATGTCATCTGCCTCCGGTAACTTCACGTTGTGCAACGGAGAATATCTGAAAGGCAGAGGTGCTTTCGTGAGGCTAGATAGAAAAAGCAGAGTTGTTTGGTAAAGCACGTGAACTGGCGTGGCATGGGGACTCGTGGAGTTTACTGCCCTAACGAGCAACGAGGACTGCAGCTGACTAGCACATGAGTGACCCCCCCACCCCCAGATTATGCCTGCATCCTCTCTCAGGCCGTGACTGGCAAGGGCTCCTAGAAACTGGTGAGCTGTGCTATTTGGTTCCAACTTTGGAAGACTGTGTAAGAAACAAACTCAGAGGTTGTTGAAATCACTCGAACTATATGCACACTTACTGTCTTGAGTTGGATGTTTTTATATTCCCTAGACTTTTTCACTGCTACACAGTGGACTAATGATTGTTTTTATAAACCACTGAGTGTAGGTATAATTAACTGCAAGCCTTTTGTTGAAGAACTCAAAATCTACAGTGTACGGCAGTTTCTGCCCCTTTAATGTCTACAAAGCCTTTATTTCAGGCTCAGTTTTGCAGTCTCAGGAAGAGCGTGTGTCCATCGTCTGTAAACCGAGGAACTGGGATGGGCGGCCGAGCCCTCCTGTGGCTCTCAGAGCAGCGGGAAGAAACTGCTTTTGGCCAATGGAGAGAAAGTGGAGGAGGCACTTTCTGAAGTACAAGGCATGTTTCTAGGGTAAGTTAACAAAAAGGATTTTAAGAATAAAAGTAATGTTGAATGAAACAGTGATTTGTAATAGTTAAGTGAGAAATATCAGGATATTTTTTCTTTACATTTTTCTAATATGGGTGTCATGTTTTCAAAGTGGTCAATATTAATATAATCACCTGTTTTAGGTAGTGTTTTATTTTGAAAGGTAAATAGTGAAAATAGTAAAAATTCTGTTCTGTTAAGCAAGTCTAGGCTAAAATATTCTGGGATTTGTTTCCCAGTAGATAAGATGGGGAGTGAGAATGGATCTGTGTTCTGATCTCATTTCAGGGTGGTTTTTGACCAACCCCAGTTCTCTGAATAAGGGTTAGTTTTACCGGGACACAAGTTTGGGAGACCCTGCCCCATTAACAATATTCCCCTCGGAGAGTCACATGCAACATGAGAAGTTCTGTAGAAAAAAAAAAAAAATCCGTTAGGCTTTATTTATCCCAGCCATTCCCAAACTTGGATATTTAGCTCTGTTTTGGGGCAACATGTTTTAATCTAGATGGTGCTCTGTGGGACGTACTTGGGGTAGGGGCTGGGCTGAGGGGCTCCCTGGAAGGCCCTTTCTGGTTAACGTGTGGCCTGCGTTCCATGCTCATTTTACTAGCAGAAGGTAAACAGAACATAGCCCTGTGACAGTAAGATTTGGAAACTGATGGAGGAATATCAGAGAAAAATATTTAGAACTTTTTTTTGCTTTTGAATTGATTTTGGAAGTTTCATCTAATATTTTGTTGCCCTTGATATATAACTAACTCAGTATTTTCAAATGAGTTTAAATAGGACTTATTTCCCTAGGCACACATTTTCTCTAAGTTAACTTGACAAATACAATGAGGCTATTTGAGCATTTAAAAGTAATAGCTTTCAGAGTGAACTTTTTTCCCCTAGAGAACAGAATTTAGTAGTTTGAAAGTATTCAATTAAAAAAATTTATTTTAACTGCATTTCAAGAGAGAGCTAACTAGCCATAAAAAGCAGATAAAATGAAAGAAAAAGACTTGAGAAATTAGTTATTTTTATCAAAATTTGTAGTTCACTGAGAGGATGGAAACAGGCTTCTTGTGCCGGTCCGAGGGCCGTTCCTCCAGCTGCTGACAGACGATCCCGAAACCCTTACATGTGGGAAGCAGAGAGAGTGAAGAGCCTTTAAATGTCTGCCACTTACTCGCTGTTGTTGCCAAAGTGGCTGAGGGACGCAAATGAGGGAATGCTGGGTCGGGACAAGGGGAAAGGGGAACACAAGATGCTTTGTCTAAGAGGTTTCCATTGAGAAAGAGATGGAGATGTTTTGTCTACTAGGGGAACAAAGTGATCAGATGGGGCTTCCAAGGACTGAAAAGCCAGAAAGAGGGAGAAAGGACACAAAGTAGAGATATGAACAAGGCCACAAAAGAGGGTCCTGGAGCATGCATACAAGTAAGGTGACAGTATCCTCTCAAGTGACCTTACCCTCATTAACACAGTAAAAATCACGTGCCCCCCCCCCACCCCGCCCAGTGCCATAACAGTTTACAAACACCATCGCAACCCTCGGAACTTGCCATACAAGGATAGAAAAGGGGAGGATTCATCATTCTTCCAAGAAAAAATCATGAATACTCTGCCCCTCACTTAACATAGACTTAGGGAATCAGCATAAAGGGGAGAAATCTTGTTAAATTCAGGGTCTCCTCCATTTGCAGGGGTTGACCCTTTCCTTCTCCGGAACGTACCATGCTTTAATGAACTTTGGCCCTTTGCTTGGTCTGCTTATTTGCTATGTTGACTCAGTATCACTAACCATTCTTCAGTACTGGGAACCAAGAACCAGGGGACACGGACCTGACATCCGGTCCCCACCCTGACAGGATGCTGTATGATGTTTCAATAATGCTACTTGCAGTTTCAAGCATATGCACTTACACTGAGAGCACAAAATAAGTTTAATTGTACTTGCATATATTCTTTTTAAAAACTTCCTTATTTCTTGATTTAGAAAAGGCAATCCCATATATTGATAAGGTATAATAATACCTTTTTGTATTAATTTTTGATTGCTGCAGTAACATAACCCACAAATTTAGCAGCTTAAAACAACACAGGCTTATCTCATAGTTCTCTGTAAGGCAGCAGTCTGGCTTGGCTGGTTCTCTGCTCTCCTGGGCCTCTCAAGGCCAAAATCAAGGTGTTGCCTAGCTGGGCTCTTATTGGGAAACTCTGGAAAAAATTTACTTCCACAGTCACCTTGTTGGCAGAATTCAGTTTCATGAGGCTATAGGACTGAGGTCCCCATTTCTTTGATGGCTGTTGGTTGGGGGAGGTCTCCCTTCCTCCATTTCCAAAGCCAGCAATGCTTCCACTTTCTCTGACCTCCCTTCCTTCTGCATCCCTGACTCCAGCCAGAGAATGTGCTTGGCCTTTAAGGGTTTATGTAATTAGATTGGGACTACTCCAATAATCTAGAATAATCTCATTTTAAAATTAAGGGTATTAATCAGCTGATCTTATCTGCAAAGTCTCTTCACAGCAGTACCTAGATCAGTGTTTGAACTGAATAACCAGGCACAGGAATCTTGGGGACCATTTTCAGAATTCTGCCTATCACATCTTCGTTAATTGTTTTTGTTAAAGACCAGATTAAAACAAGGAAGGCAGATAGGTATTCCCATCTCTTCTCCTAGTTTTGCAGTAAATTATACAACTACAAAACACTGAAGGGGACAAAGCATCAATCACTAATCCTGTTGAATAGCTGTGTTCAATATTATGATATCGAATCATTACCATGTATATATCAATATAAATTAAAACCTTACTTGACAAGCCATTCAAAGTGTTGTTTGTTGTCTGAGCACCCGTAATCAGTGGTCCAGGCATGACCGATGGTATATTTATGGAACTTCAGCATGTCCATTACTCCAACTTGGGCAATAACACAACCAAAGAGGTCAGGACGCTGATTTGCACAAGCAGCTAGAAAGAAAAGGGAGGCAGTCTGTCATTAAGCATCTACACAGCAACACCTAAATGCTTCTAGAACCCTAGCTGCCTTTATTCTTAAAGGACAACCGCCCCAAAGCTCCCTACCTCTTCCAGTATGTCCAAGGGGTGTTCTCATCAGGGACAGAACTTTGGGGGAGTGTTACCTGATAAGCTCGAAGGACTTTCTGGAAGACCTGTGTCCCCTGCTCCTACCCCCACTTGCTTTTACAGTGATGAGGGAGGTTGTTCAGGATCCTAGAACCAGCCCAAGGCAGAATAGGGCCTGAAAGAACAGCTGAGGGCTACAGCCAATACTGGCACATCTTCTTGTCCTATTTTTCAATAATTTTTTTTGGTTATTCAACAAATATTTATTGAATATTTGCCATGTGCCTGGCACTAGGCCTGAGGATGTATCAGTGAATAAAACTAAATTTAGGGGGAAAGATAAAGCAGTGAACAAGCAATTACAATACAGTGCGGCGATCACGGTTGTTGAGAGAGTTCAGCTGCTACGGGCGTGGGGTGTCTGGGTGCCTAACCCAGCGTACAGCAGTCAGGGAGGAAGTAACGTCAAAGCTGGCACAACTAGGAGTTAGTCAAGAGACCCTGACTTTTCCTGCCTATGCCAAAAATCATAAGTTTCTACTCCCAATTTTGATTTCAGTGCTTAATAATAATATTGGACCCTACCCTTGGAGTCCCTGACTCTCCTACTCAGGTGTGGGAAGGGTGGGATTCTGAAATCTGTACTTCTAAAAATAAACATCCCAGCATCTTGATGGGGAAATTCCAACACTGCGGGTTTCTTAAGGCACCTGGTTTATCAACAGGCATAAACCAATTCCTAACTATAAAACTCCAAAAATGTCATCAGGTGAACCAGTAAATTATAATGTAATTTGCCCATTACAAAATGAGATGGTATTTTCAATGTCCTTTCCCATTAAGTCCGGGATTCACCTTTCGTTCTTCTGTCTCTCATATAATCCATATGTAAATTCCGTTGGCTCAAATTCAAAATATATCCAGAATCTGACCCCTTCTCACTACTTCCACTGCCACATCCTAGGTCCAAGCCATTGCTCTTGTGCCAGGACAGATGCCTCCTAGCTGGTCCCCTCTATTCCTGCCCTTGCCTCCCCACTCCTGTCTACTCCCACGTGACAGCCAGCGTGATCCTGTTACGAGAGATGTCAAATTATAACACTTCTCTGCTCAAAACTCCCCAAAGGCTTCTCATTTCACGCAGAGGGAAGCAAGTCCTCCAGACTGGCTGTGAGGTCCCACCTGGGTTTGTCTCCCCACCTCTTGCCCATCTCCCGGTGCCCGCCTCACTCACTGTGCCCCACGACAAATGTGGGCGTCCTCACTCTTGAATACCCCAAGCCCACGCTGGCCTGGGCATCTGCCTTCTCCAACTAGAACAAAAGCGCCATAGGGTAGAGATGTTGTCTGTTTTGTTTACTAACATATGCCTAGTACCTGGAAAAATGCCCAGCACTTCTTGGTGTTCAAAAAATAGTTGTTGAATGAATAGATCAAATTTTTTATTCAAGAATTTTGTCAATACCTTCTGAATTTAAATGAATATTTTGGACATCCATATTTTACCTCCATGGGAAAAAATATATTTTTAGGCAATATTCTGTTGGGGATAAAGAGTAAAAATAGGATTTCAGGTTTTGACATGCCTCAGCATGCTTCAAAGACAGTGACAAATGGATCAATGTGCTGTCCCCAGGGGATCCACCCCGCACCTCCTGCAAAATGTCACGTGTTTTTTAAGTTGAGTCTGTATGTGCTATTCTACGCACGTACAATGGCCCCTCACATCCTAATGACATTGGACGTGGGACCCAGCAAGCAAAGTTCAGGCTCACCCGCTATCAAAAATTAGGAAAAGCTACTCAGAGGCAGTGCCACGTAGGTAAGTTGTAAGAGCAGAATCCAAAATCGCAGTGCTGAAACCCCAGCACCACCACTGGCCAGCTGTGCGACACTGGGCAAGCTACTCAACTTCTCAGTGCCCCAGAGCCGTCCTCTGTGAAACAGGGGTGGTGGAAGTGTCCAGCTTGCAAGGCTGCGTGCACGTCAAGTTCTTGGCACCGGGCCTGGGACACACGGTACTCGGCAAGTGTGAACTACTGATGTGAACAACTACTGTTAACTATTTCATTACTCTTAAACTGTGGGTCCATCTTTGTGTGTGCCTCATTTTTTTTTCATGATTTCTCTCTCTGTACCCACAGCATTTAGCAGCACACAGCACAGGCACCCAACAAATGTGCTAGGAGCACATCACATGAGTTCTGACAAATATAATCAGAGGGGTTGTCAGGCTCTGTCCTGTGCTAGCTGAACCCCAGGAGCCTGTGGATCCAGTTTGTGGTGGGGAGGATCTCCGTCCAGCCCACAGTGCAGTGGGGAGAAGGGCGCAGCAGTGGGGTGAGATCCTTTTCATGCTATTGTGTGTAGGGGCAGTATGATGAGGGTACAGCTATCTCATGATGTCATTTTTCAGATGCCCAAATACAAATGGGTTTTGCTCTCTTTGTACCACTGCTCCCATCCACAAAGTAAATCAAGAGCTGCCTACAGACAGCAGATCTGAAAACCCAAGAGTGTTAACTCGTAAGTACAGTGAATAAAATCCAGTTCTTACCCACTAAGAGGCCCCCGTTTGAACCTCCGTTAATAGTCAGCCTCTTGGGAGATGTGTAACCTTCCTTGATCAGGTATTCAGCAGCACGCTGAAAGTCATCAAAGCAGTTCTGTTTGTTGGCCAAGATACCACCTACAATGTGCCAAAGTGAAAGATAGTTAATTAACAAAACAAAACATAAATAAGTTTAACCTAAAGGGAATTCAAATGATGCTAGGGCATAGTTTCAACTACCTATTAACTTAAACCACTTAAAAACAATGGGCTAATGCTATATTTAAAGAAATGCCTCAATGTAAATTCTGTTATGCACTGTGGAAATCTATCATCAATACCACAACTGCTGAGCCATATGCTGGATTTGTATTTTTCTAAAAGCTCCTCAGACTTCAATGAGAAATGCCCCAAAGGGAACAGATGACCTGTTATGTGAGAGAGTGTGATGATGAAAGCATGCTATCAAAAGGAACCTGTATTCTGGGAAGCTGAACTTAAACAATGAAGCAAGACCTCCAGCAAGGTTCAGTCCTGAGCTGGTGCTGGGGTCCTGGCGCTTCTGCTCCCTGCGAAGATGGATGGGCCCTGCAGAGGCATGCTGCCCGCCCTGCCCCTTTGCAGGGGTCTGAAATGGGCAAGTGATGGAGAGGAATAAACTCTCCAGTTTTGCCCGGGGTTATTAACTTAGAGAATCAGTGGGAATTGGGTGGTGAGGTAGTGCTGTAGGAGAGCACCACACCAGGTTTCTCAGTTCCTGAATGGAAGATCTCAAATGTCTCCCCGGAGAATCGGGGCTTTACCATCCATAAATCATTCCAATGTACTAAACCAAAGAAATTTCTTGAAGAGAGAGACATTTGCAGGGCCTTGGAATGTCGAAAAGTAAAGGCCAAAAGCAAGTCCTCAAAGGAACAGATGGCTTAAATAACTGCCTCTGAAATGAACAAAGAGCAGACACAGATCTAATTAGATATTTGAGATTAACCACTTCTGTGGAAATTCAATTAAAGATAAAGCAGTGCTACTGAAGAAATTTTTTCATATCAAAACAAATGTTATTAAGATGTTAATAAGAAATTATCCGTGAATTAGAATAGCTAGGATTACTTAATTTCCAGGAAGAATAATATTTTGGGTCTATGACTATATTTTTAAAAGAGCATTAAATTTTAAACTCAATTAACATAATAGAATTCAGATTTATCAATATTCCATATTCTAGGCTATTACTGGAAAAGGTCCATTTCTGGTCCTCTCATGGCCTAAATTTTGAAAAAGTTTATTAATCAGTCTAAACACAAGTCAGTCACCTGTTAGCCTTAGTCACGCTCCAACAAGCCTACTCCTAAGGCTTTGAACAATAAGTTGGTTCTATAATTAATAAAAAGATGAGAAAAAGACAGCAGAATGGTACCAAAGGTACTCTTCCCTATCAGGGCATGGTGGGTGCCTAATGACCAGAGGGTTTTATGGCAAAGAATCTAGTTCTTTGAGGAGAGGGCTGCAGGATCAGAGGTCAGTGCACATGGGTATGTGTTTGAGTATATAAGCTGCTTGTAATCTGAATAGGAAATTAGGTGAGTCAAGTGGTTGAACGACTGTTTTTTTTTTTTTTGAGACAGAGTCTCGCTTTGTTGCCCAGGCTCGAGTGAGTGCCGTGGCGTCAGCCTAGCTCACAGAAACCTCAAACTCCTGGGCTCAAGCAATCCTTCTGCCTCAGCCTCCCGAGTAGCTGGGACTACAGGCATGCGCCACCATGCCCGGCTAATTTTTTCTATATATATATTTTTAGTTGTCCAGTTCATTTCTATTTTTTAGTAGAGACGGGGGTCTCGCTCTTGCTGAGGCTGGTCTCGAACTCCTGACCTTCAGCGATCCACCCGCCTTGGCCTCCCAGAGTGTTAGGATTACAGGCGTGAGCCACCGCGCCTGGCCAAGTGGTTGAGACTTGGCGTATGAATTTGAGATGTAAATCAAACATAAGATATGCAGAAATTTTATTCTTTTATCAGTCATCTTTTAATATCATGGTTTCACATTATGATTTCAGTGTAATTAAACTCATATCAGGTCAAAAATATACAATGAATTCTATGCGATTTCTAATACAATGACAACAATTTCTAAGGAAGACACCTGGCAAGTTGCCCCCGATGGCGCACAGGCCAGGAACACTCGCTCTTGCTAAGGTGCACTTTGAATAGTCTGGGGTCAGAGCTTGGGGTGCATGCCTGATGCTCTGGGGTCAGGTGGCCTAGGCCTTTCCTGTACCTTGATACCTAACAGGTACTTTGAAAATCTCTTTACACATTTGCCCTCATCTTTGCTGATTTGATTTCATATAGAAAATCAGAGCCTTAGGTTTCAGATTTGGAGGGTGGAGACTAAGTGGAGGTACAGATCTGAAGGGTGGTCTCTGATGTTCCTATTGCAGAATGCCCCTCTTGCCTGCAGTCACTGAACAACCCTCAGCACCGGTGGCTGCCTGCATCCCAGAAGGTCTTGTTAAAAATGACGGCTGATGGTGGGAGGGGGAAAGCAGGGAGCCGGTGGAGGTGCAGGTGCTTTCCCACATCCTCCCACGGACAGGACCAGGGCAAGTGAAGAACACCCTCTTCAGAGCACTGCTTAGTCTATGAATTCGATTCTAGATCACAAAGCCTAGGAGAGGGGGTACCCCACGTACAAAGAAACGGGAGGGAAAGGGCTTTAAAGTAAAGATGATCATTTCAAAAAAAACTGTGACCATCTGGGGTATGAAGTTGAATTCTAATCAATTAGAATACATGCTCCAGAAGGCCAGAGAATAGAGACTGAATAAAGCCAGAAAAGAAAACGACTGTGTTCCTGTGTCTAAGACCCCGGCAGGGTCACAGCAGCGATGCTGGGAGGCTGCCCACACTAGGAACAGAAAGCGCCGAGACTGCTCTTTTCTCTCAAGAGGAGATGACCTGCTTTGAAGTCTGTTTGAAGATAGCAAGTGATGCTAAACTGTAAAAGGCTAACAGGAGACAAATACCAAAAAGCTCCCAAGACTCACTTCTGACAGTGATCATTAAAAATGCACCCCACGCACTGTTAAAAAAAAAAATAATTTTGATTATTCTCTATGAGGAATGTTTCTGAAAAATACGTACTTCGTAATAATAAACAGATGATGAAGGAAAATAAAATGTGAAAAGAGTGTGTAGTTTTTAAAGGGGGTGCCTGCAATGTGTTTGAAAATATCCTTACTCATCTGTCTAGCCAAAATGCTCCCCGCTCCTAACCCCCCTCATTCAACAGGAAGGATCGGCACAGCCTCGGCTTTGACCGTGTCAGACGAGAGTTTCTGCGGAGGAAATACTTCACCTTTATGCCACGTCTCTCCGTACTCGCCACCTCCTCTGATGTTGGCCACCGCAAGGATGCCGCCCATGTGTCTCACAAAAATAAGCCTGGAAACACTGGGAAACAGTAAAAACGGTTAAGTTTCCATTAACTGCCTAGTAAAGACCATGTCATTTCCTTCCATCTAAAGAAAAGAAGCATCCCCCAAGAACACTCTATGAGTAGCATCATCTAAATAGGAGCCCAATGTTTTTTACATTGCTTGATTACAGTGCAAAACGCTTACACATTACTCACTGATGAAGGATGTGTTCACTGCCCCTACACTCAAGCACCAGTGTGACCTGAAACTCCAGTCTGTAATTTTAGCAGTTCCAGTGATAAAAAGTAACAAATGACACATTTTATTTTTATTGTAAGGAGTAGGTTAATCTAATAAACCAATATGTACTGGCTTGCATTTTTATTTATTATTTATATTTCTGTTTTTTTCAAGGCCCAAGGTCACTCTACCTGAGATTTTCATTTTTTAGACAAATAGCCTCAAGGAATAAATATGGCGTATGGTTTTACACATAGATACGCTAATGAGAGAAGAGATCTCATTACCTGGCAAGCTGTGGAAAGAGATGGGAAGTCCATCTGTGGGTCATGCCTGGGATATGGCACTGCCAATGAAGGATGAGTGAACAGCCACCATTAACAGCACTCTTCCAACTACTTCCCTTCAATTTACTCATACAATGATGCCACACAAACCTGAAAATACTCTACGTCGTGGTTTTACACAAAAGCCTTCATCAGCTCCTCATTAACAAAAGGATAAAATCAAACTCTTTAGTCAGATGGCCAAGGTAGCCCACAATTTGGTTATAAACCACTTGAGGGCAGGGACCACATTTCATGCTTCATTAACTCTAAAATAATGAGCCTGCATAGATACTGAGTGCTCAAAGCACCAGTTTTCTTATATTCAACTTTGGGACAGCTGGTTGCATCTACTCTGATTTTATGTCCTGGCAGTCACCAGACCATGCATCTCTTCCCAAATAGAAAAGATCCTGGATGAATCTGTGAATCAGACTTCATATGGGGCTCTATTTAGAAGCTGGCTTAAAGCTAGTCTTGCTGGTGAAACAGTGAAATAAGCCTGGGTCTAAAAACAGGGAAACTCCTTGTTTTTATTAAAAATGCTCAAAGAAAATTCCATTTTATACTAGAAATGGGATATTAAAATCCAGTTTACAAATATCTGAGAGATGATATTTATCTGAACAATAGCAAATACATAAATGTAGATTTTTTCTCCCTAAGTTATCTGGGAAATAATCACAGATACAATGAGTGTAGAATAGTTTAAAAAGGATGGATAGAGTGTACAGAAAATATATTTATGGATGCATGTTAAGACAGTCTATTTTAAGGCTCTGTGCTGGTAAGAAAAACATAATCATTAGCTAAAAAATCACTCTCTCAGATAATACTGAGGATAGTGGGGTGGCAGCAAATAACAAAGACAGGAGCTCCCTTTCTTCAAGACCTTGACTGATACTAATCTTCTGTAGCCAGGCATCGATAGCCTCAATATCTAGTTCTTAACCTATTCCACTGAGGACATTTTCTCCAAGATTAGCTTGTGATGATCCTACAGTTCTGATAAAAAATCCAGGTAGTCAACACATAATCTTGCCCCTCTATGAAAACAACAAACAAGAAATACATAGTTACGTGTATCAGAAAAACATGACTTAGCAGACCAGTCTCTGGTTTCTCCCCACTCTGTGGAGAAGATCAAATACACTCCAACATTCCAAGAGTGTCCCATGCTTACCTGTAGCTGGGTGTGATAGATATGTTGAAGCCACCGTAGCCATACAGGAAAGCAGGATGAGAACCATCCAGTTTTATGCCTTTTTTATGTACAATGAACATTGGAATCTTTGTACCATCCTTGCTAGGGTAGAAAATCTAGAAAAGAAAGCAGAACACTTACATTTAGCATTACTTAGTAAATACATGCTTTTAAACGGGAAAAATAAAGACTAAATACTTTCTTGAAGACGTACAGTAGCACAATGAAAACACAGTACCTATAAAGGGCTATTGGATGGTGAAGCACCTTTAGGTTTTGACAGAGATGATGTGGAACAGGGAAATGAACCTGGGTCTGAACACAGGGAGACTTGAACCGGAATCTCACTCCACAACTATCTAGCTGGATGACCTTGGCAGGTCGATTATCTGCCCTCAGTCTCAGCACTTTGTTCCCAAATGCAGCCATCAGGCCACCTCTCAGCACCTTCCCGAGGCACACGAGAGAACAGGCTTTCCCTCCTTTGCTCCTTCTCATCCCTCTCGGCACTGGAAAGTCAGATTTGGCCATCTTGCCAAGCAACTCCATCTAGGGAGGCTTCTTTTCTAGAAAACAAATTTATATTCAATTTCCTCTCTAATTAAGATGCTCAACACATTTTTCTATGATCAGCTATTAAATGTTAGCAACAACAAAGCAGCTTAGAGAGTTGATGAGGAACAACACAGAAATCCTGTTACTCCTGGTCAAAGACATTTTCTCCAGTATCGACAATTAATGCTCATAAAACCTTCCCGAATCTGGGTAACCTCGGTCAAGTTCACAGTCAACATTTCCATATTCTTTACTTTTTGGATAAAGGATTAAGAGAAAAAGGATGCGGAAAGGAACATTAAGTGCTATTCAAGTGATAAGCCATAGAATAAGTGATAAGCCATAGAATAAGTGATAAGCCACAAAAAGCTGGTAATACTTTCTCCCAGACAGACAAGCTGTAAATAGCTTCCTCTCTGGGCAAACCTGGTGTCTTTACCCCGACTGACACCTGGACGGTGCCCCAGTTCAGATGTGCTTGCTGACCCACATGTGAAGTGTAAGCCTTTACACTTACTGTGACCCAGAGCCAGTTTATATCCAAAGCTTTCTAAGGTAGTATTTGATAGTTCTGTTGCAGAGAGGTGCCAAAAGCTGCCCTGGAGTTAAACAACGTGGGACGGGAAGGGGAGAGTGGGCAGGGATGCAGACTGAGGGACAGGCATCATGGAACCCTGCGAGTCACTGCCTGCGAGTCTGTAGTATTTGGAAACCTGCCAAGAAAGAGCAGCACAAAAAGCTTCGGTTTCTGACTTTGGGGAGAAAGACTGAGAGAAATATATGCAAATTTGGAAGTTTAGGAATCATGGCGAATACTCTGCCAAGTTCAAAATTATCAGAGGGCATATAATTTTATTTAAAGTTGTTAGTGCCGGTTAGCACCCACTAATAAGTGTAACTATGTGGGTGCATACCAGTTAATGCAGACTAAGAGAACAACTTTCAAGGGATTGCTGGGACTGATGAGCTAAAATTCATGGCTTTCAACTCAAGAGTTGGAAAGAATTTGGAGCACCATAACCACAGAGGCAAAAGCATCAAAGGAGCAAATGAGCAAACTGTCTCAATATGATGCTGCCTTCACTGAACAGTCTTTTCAAAAAATGGTGTTCCCTCCAGCTACCCTCCAACTTCCCACCTAGTCTGAAATCCCCGTCTAGCTCAACCCTCCCCAGGCTGGCCCCTTCTGGTGCACCCTGCTTTTCACCCAGCTGGACTGATGCACCTCTCCCCACCACTGACGCTCAGATACCCATCGGTTCCCAAAACGCTCTCTCAATGCTTCATGACAATACAACATCCTCCTCTGATACCACTTTTCTTGGTACTACCTGTAAGATTTCCAATGCCTGCGAGCCGCCCTGCGGCTCTCTCATCTGGCTCCAGGACACAAGCATCCTTTTACTAATAGAATATCACCAAAAGCACAAAGCCCCCTGTATGCCAGTAGTTGCAAAAATATATATCCATGCTTCAAGTCGGTATTTTAACATTAGAACAGTAACAATGACACTGTCCAAAAGTGAAAGGGCACTGTAAAGACGGTTTTATTGTGGGCAAGGGACTCCTTCCAGGAAGGCTACTTCAGTCCTGAAATAAACATGCAGGCATACCTTAGAGATACTGTGGGTTTGGCTCCAGACCATCGCAGTAAAGCAAGTATCATAATAAAGCGAGTCATGTAAATTTTTTGGCTTACCAATGCATATAAAAAAGTTACAGTGATACCATACTATAGTCTGTTAAGTGTGCAATAGCATTATGTCTAAAATAACAATGTGCATGCCCTAATTATAAAATACTTTATTGCTGAAAACTACTAATGGTTATCTGACCCTTTAGCATAATCATTTTGCCGGTGGAGGATTCTGCCTTGAGGTTGATGGCTACTGCTTGATCAGGGTGGTGACTGCTGAAGGTTGGGGAGGCTGTGGCAATTTCTTAAGATACGACAATGAATTTCTTGAAATACGACTGCCACATTGACTGACTCGACCTTTCATGAGAGATTTCTCTGTAGCATGCAATGCTGTTTGATAGCATTTTACCCACAGCCCAACTTCTTTCAAAATTGGAGTCGATCCTCCCAAACCCTCCACTGCTTTATCAACTAAATTTATGGAATATTCCAAATCCTTTGTTGTCATTTCAACAATGTTCACGGCGTCTTCACCAGCAGTAGATTCCATCTCAAGAAACCACTTCCTTTGCTCAGCCACAAGAAGCAACTCTGACATCCATTCAACTTTATCACGAGATTGCAGCCATTCAGTCACATCTTCAGGCTCCACTTCTAGTTCTCTTGCTATTTCCATCATATCTACAGTTCCTTCCTCCACTGAAGTCTTGAACCCCTCAAAGTCATCCATGAGGGTTGGAATCATCTTCTTCCAAACTCCTGTTAATGTGGCTATGTTGACTTCCTCCCACGAATCATGGATGTTCTTGATGGTATTTAAAACGGCAAATCTTTTCCAGAAGGTTTCTAATTTACTTTGCCTAGATCCATCAGTGGAATCACAACATATGGCAGCAATAGCCTTACCAAATGTATTTCTTAAACAATAAGACTTGAAAGTCAAAACTACTCTTGGATCCATGGGTGTGGTGTTACTGGCACGAAAACAGCATTAACCTTGTACATCTCCATCAGAGCTCTTGGGTGACTAGGTGCATTGTCAACAAGCAGTAATCTTTTGAAAGGAATCTTTTTTTTTCCTGAGCACTTGATCTTAACTGTGGGCTTAAAATATTCAGTAAAACATGCTATAAACAGACGTGCTGTCATCCAGACTTTGTTGTTCCATGTAGAGAACACAGGCAGAATAGATTTACCACAATTCTTAAGGGCTCTAGGATTTCTGAAATGATACATGAGCACTAGCTTCAACTTAAAGTCACCAGCTGCATTAGCCCCAAACAAGAGAGTCAGCCTGTCCTTTGCACCTGTGCAGCCAAGGCATTGACTTTTCCTCTCTAGCTATGAAAGCCCTGGATAGCATCTTTTCCCAATAGAAGGCTGTTTCATCTACACCGAAAATGTATTGTTCAGTGTAGCCACCTTCATCACTGAGTTTAGCTAGATCTTGTGCATAAATTGCTACAGCATCTCCATCTGCACTTGCTGCTTCACCTTGTACTCTGATGTTATGGCTTCTTCCTTTAAACCTCATGAACAAAACTCTGCTAACTTCACACTTTCCTTCTGCAGCTTCCTCACCTCTCTCAGCCTTAACAGAATGAAGAGAATTAGGGCCTTGCTGTGGATCAGGCTTTGGTTTAAGGGAATGTTGTAGCTGGTGTGATCTTTTATCCAAACCACTCAAACGTCCTCCGTATCAGCAATAAGGGTGTTTCACTTTCTTATCATTTGTGTGTTCATTGGAGAGCACTTTCATTTCCTTCAAGAACTTTTCCTGTGAATTCACAATTTGGCTAACTGGCATCAGAGGTCTGGCTTTTGTCCAGTCTCTGCTGTTGACATGCCTTCCTCACTAAGCTTAATCATTTCTAGCTTTTGATTTAAAGTGAGAGACGTGGGAGTCTTCCTTTCACTCGAACACTCAGGCAGCATTGTAGGTTATTAATTGATCCAAATATTGTTGTGTCTCAGGGACTAGAAAGACCCGAGGAAAGGGAGAGAGACAGAGGAATGGCCAGTCAGTGGAGCAGTCAGAACACATTTATTGATTAAATTTACTGTCTTATAATGGGCGTGGTTAGTGGCACCCCCAAACAATTACAATAGTAACATCGAAGATCACTGGTCAGAGATCTCCATAACTAACAGATATAATAATGAAAAAGTTTGACTATTGTGAGAATTACCAAAATATAACAGAGATACGAAGTGAGCACATGCTATTGGAAAAATAGCACTGACAGACTTGCTCCATGTCACAAGCCTTCAATTTGTAAAAACCACAATATTTGCAAAGCATAATAAAGCGAAGCGCAATAAAACAATGTTTGCCTGTACATGCGATGTACACATGCGTATATATATATTTTATTAAATCTCTCTATGGGTGTATACGTGCACACAAACATAGCAGTATCCTCTGCCATCCCCATTTATGGAATAGCAACTGATACTAAACCTAAACCTGAGTCTTAAATAATAGGGCAAATTGAACCCTGAGTCTTTTGATAGCCATGGAAGGAATCCACATGGACGTTTTAGAAATAGTCACTAAAAACAGCCCAGGCATTTCCATCATGCACTTTCTACTGCTCTGACTTAACCAAACCTGGTTTCCTCTTGAAGCCACTTCTTAAAAACTTTTAAGAGGCTTTGGGGCTGTTTCCTTTCCCACTGACCTGATTTGCTAGGTTAAGCAGAGAAGTTAGTGAACCCTTTGCTTCCATGTGCTCCCCACCCCTGGCCAAAAAGCTCCACATCAGAGTCTACACCAGTGGTTCTTGGACCTTATTGGCTAGGCCTGTGCATCTATGAAGAACCTGTTAAAAATCCAGTTTCTCAGGCTTCATCCCAGAGATCTGGATTCCTTGGATCTGGGGTGGAGCCACCAAACCTGCAGATTTAGCTCATATCCTAGATACTCTGTGGCGGGTGGATCTGGGCTCAAAAAACTAGTCACACCATTTGCTTTTATCACTCCCTCTATCCTTACCAAGTAATATCAACTAAAACCAGTCATTTTCCCGCAATCCTTGACAATTTTAATATGAGATTCTATACTTCTCTCTACCCATGTCTCTGGCGATTTCTCTCAGTGACTTTAACAATGGGATTGATTACCTGTCCAGCATCCTCCCCTTACACATGCTCAAAAGTCTCAATGTCAAGACCTTGGTGTCCACCCCACCCTAACCACTGGGGCTCCTTCAAATGTTTGCTGTGTGTCTACTATGTGCCTGGAACACACTCAGCCCTGGAGATGTAAAGATGAAGACGACTTACATAATCCCTGTCCTCATGGGACTTAAAGTTTGCTGAGACAGACCAACGGCATGACACACACCCATTCGCCTTGGCTATACCTTGGCCCTCGGAATTTGAAATTCTTCTGTAAGCAACTATGACAGTCCCCTTTTGACTCAATTTGTTCTTTCACTACCTTTTTCATTTCCTTTCTCCTGGGGTATCTGCCTTCATTTTTATTTTTTGAAACATTTACTATGACATTCAGTTTCTTATATTCTCTCTGGCTGCCAGCCTCCTTTGGGTCTCTTGCTCAGCTTGGGACCCTTGCACAGCCCTTTAAATGTCACTAATGCCAGAACTCCTCTCATTCTGACCCTAACCCACTGGATTCCTTCTCCTCCCCTGAGCTGCTGGATACTCGGGAAATGCCAACTCACTTCATTACAAATTAATGACACTTGAACTCAGCTTGGCTCTGAACTTATGTCTCTCCCCCATCCCCCACAAATGAATTCCTTATGTCTTTTACTTCCTACATCTTTCCTAAATCTTCCTTATATCTTTTTTCTCTCCAAATGAATTCCAGAATAGCTGCTTCCAGTGTTTTCCATTTTCTTCCATTCCCAACACTGCCCATTTGCATCCCTTACTCTTTGCACGTGGCTTTGCCTAGCTTCATAGAGCCCACCTGCCTGGAGCTCCTGAAAAACCTTCTGCCAACTTTACTCAACCTCTGCAACTCCAGAGACAGGATCGCCCAGCCTTGTTCCATTCCTTACTGCCTCCACCACTACTGCGCTCTTCCAATTCTCACAGCATTTTGCTTTTGCATTTTCTCCCTTTCTTTGGCATAACAGACTCAAATTTCTCCTGTCCTATGTAACAAAACCAAACCTTCTATATGGCCCTGTCTGCCCTGCACGCTAAATCTCCACTATTATATATTGATATACAGGATCAGGTTAATATAGGGCTAAACCTTACTCTCCCCACTCCTCTCTTAGTAAGATACCATGGAATTCTTTGTAGGGTGAAAAACCCAGTGTAACACATTAAAACAATAGCTGCCTAGTATTTCATTGTATGGATGTACACACATCTATCTAACCATTGCTCACTGCCATGTATTTAGACTATTCTTTATTTTTCTGTTATCGATGATGGAACAAATCCCTTGTAGATAAATCTGGTATACTCATGCTATCATTTCTGTAGGATATATTCTTAGACATGAGAATGCTAGGTCAAAGTGTATGTGCATTTAAAAATTCAATAGATTCTGACAATAATTCTCCAAAAAGGGCTCATTGCCTTAAGCTCCTAATAATGACAATGTTTACGTAAGCGTCCATTTCTCAACAGCAGTGGACATTAAAATGGATTTTAATTTTTGCTAGTCTAATAGGCAAACACTGCCCTTTCATTATTGCTTTGTGTTTTTATTTGCAAACATTTTCATCTATTAGTCATTTTATATTTTGTCCTCGGAAAACAAAGAATGCCTGCTTTTTTTATTGTGTTATGTTCCCTTTCTGTCTGGTTTATAGAAACTCATCTTACATTACGGGTAACCTATTTTCTGTCATGCTTTCTTTATATTTCCTCCCAGTACACTGCCTGTGTTTTAACTTTGTGGTATCTTGAGCTACAAGAAATTGTTAATATTTATGTATCCAAATATCTAGTTTTCCCTTTTAGTGTCCCATCTTATATAGAAAAGACTCTCTTCCTCAAGTTATAAAAATATTTGCCTAAATTTTTCATTTTGAATTTTTACATTTATATATTTGTAGGCTTACACGTGCCTTTTCTTTTTCAAATTTTTACAAATTTTTTCATTACACTGATATATCCTGCAGTGGTGAAGTCTGGGCTTTTAGTGCCCACTGCCTGAATAGTATACATTGTACTCAACTGGTAATTTTTCAATCTTTACCCACCTTCACATTTATTTTATTTTTACATATGGTCTGGGGTCTAACTACTTTTCCCCAAATGGCCAACTATTACACACCATTTAATAAAGAATCTGTTCTTACTCTTTCCCTCACTGTTCAGAAATGCCATTTTGGAATTGGTTTCTTTCCAGGCCTCATCCTTCTCAAGCCCTATATGGCGGCAATTGCTTCTTTGGCTTCCTGGCTTCCTGGATGGAATATTTCTCTGGTCCTTTTTTATTTCTCTAATTCTTTTCGACCTTTCTAATTGATCCATTATTGGCTCCTCTCCCTCCTGTTTTGCAAATTTCTATACTTGGTCTTCTCTTCTCTCTTCTAACTCCCTCTCTGCTATCTCCTAGAGCTCCATTAAGCTACTCTATGCAAAGGACGTCCACGTCCACGTTTGCAGGCCCACAGCCAAACCTGTGGTTCTTGAAGGTCACCTGAGGGGTGGGTTAGGAAGCCCCTAAGGTCACCTCAGCTCCAGGGGTGTGTGAACTCACGTGGTGGACGAGCTGTCTGCAGCTCCAAGTCAGCACGCCCGATGCACCCGTGCACATGGCCCTCCTTGGGACTCTTCCTTGGACTAATAGCAGCACTCTCTTCCCAGCCACCTGATTGTCAACCCTCAGGATTATATCCTGTGCCAAAGACCCCCACATCCATGTCATCATTTTTGTTTTTACAACCAGGTCTTTTCTCTCCCACTTGTATTGGCAAACATGCTCAGAGTTTCTACTCCGCTAGCCTCATAACCAACAGTCTCCCTGACTCCTCTCATTTGCTAAAGTAGAGCTGTGGTAGGAATACTAGAACCTTAAACTATTATTAGTAACATATAAAAATTATGTCTTTTATACATATATATATATATATATAAAATACACGAGCCCTTCGTGCTTGGTGAGTAGACAGTTGCCAAAGCTTAAATCTATGTGTTATTTTTCCATTATTCAAAAGGCTTTTGCTACCACAATACTCAGGGTTCAAGTTAAAAAGCCAAAGACTTCCTTTTTCTTTTTCTCTTTCTTGTAACCAATGAGAGAGCTGACAATACATATCCGTTCTTTTATAGTGCCCACTGTGGACACAGCTCTGCAATGGGATGCCAAAGCTTTTATGGGATCCTTCCTGGAGAGGAAAACAAAGTGCTCAGATGGTATCTAATAGGCGCCCACTTGAGTAATAGAAAAGGTCTATCTGTCATCCAGAGCTAATGGCTCATAGCATGAATCTGACAGGGCCCTGTCTTCCTTCTTCCTGTCAGCGACAAGGCAAATGGGTCATGCGTTAGATCCAGTACAGCAAGGAGCCTGTGACCTCGCATCCCCTTTCGCTTTAACAGATGACAAGCACCACCAGAAAATCCACAATGGACAGGTGGTCTTTGGAAGCACTCCTAAGATCTCATAAGAGGGACTATGGATACGAAGTGCTCATCAGGAACACAGTAAATAAAAAACAGTAAATAAAAACACATTACCACAGTGATTCAAAGCCACAGTTTAACTTGGCCCAAGGTAAACACTAAATTAAGAACGCTTCTTTCCTTAATTTCATTTCTTTTCCTTTAAAACTTGGGATTCTTTTGGCATCTTGGGTGGCTGGGAAGAAGAAGATATCCCTGGCCCCTGATGTTGTAAAGAAGCAGGAGGCCAAGAAGGTAGTCCATCCCCAGTCCAAGAAAGGTCCAAGAATTCTGGCATTGGACAGGACACCCAGCCCCAAAGGGACCACACCTGCTTTGTCGAATGGCCCCACTACATCTGGTTGCAGTGACAAAGGGCTATCCTCTGTGAGAGGCTGAGAGTGCCTCCCATGATTAACCAGTTCTCCCAGGCCTTGGACCACCAAAAAGCTATTTGATCGCTTATGCTGGTCCACAAGCACAGACTGGAGACAAAGAGAAGCAGAGACTATTGGCCCAGGTTGAAAAAAAAGCTGCTAGCAAAGGGAATGTCCCCACTGAGAGACCACCAGTCCTTAAGACAGGGGTTAATGCTGTCACCACCCTGGTGGACAAGAAGGCTCAGCTAGTGGTGGTCACACAAGATGTGGATACCATCCAGCTGGTTGTGCTCTTGCCCTGTGTTGGAAGATGGGGGTTCCCTACTGCATTATCAAGGGGAAGGCCAGGCTGGGGCATCTAGCCCACAGGAAGACTTGCACCACCATCGCCTTCCACAGGTTAGCTCAGGAGACAAAGGAGCTCTGGCTAAGGTGGGGGAAGCTATCAGGACCAATTACAATGACAGATATGATGAGATCCACTGTCACTGGGGAGGCAATGCCCTGGCTCCAAAATCTGTGGCTTGCCAAACTGGGAAAAACAGAGGTCAAACAAACAAAAAACTTAAATTCTTCATTTTGGAGACTCACAATAGCATAACAATGTCACTCCACATCTAAAACCAAGAACATTAAGCACAACAAGGCTGTAAGGAACCACACTCTTGGTGAAGCCCATGCAGTTTCTTGATAAAGAAAGAGAAGAGAACTTTCTGAGCAGTCACCAGATTGTGTCACCTGGTAAACAAAGCTGTTGTTAGTTTTTTCTCAGCCTTAAGAAAATAAGATGATAGTCCCAAATTCTGGGACTTTAAAATGTTTTAGATACAAAGAGAGGCTGTCACTCTAGGACCTTATCCACCTAGCAGCCCTCTCTTATCTGACAAATGACAAAATAAGACCCAAGAAGGTAAGAGAAGGTAATACTGTCAGTGTACGGAATATTGCCACCAATGTCTCTCAAGTCTCCAGTCCAGAGTTTTTTCTACTATATCACAAAATAATTCACTTCAAACCATTACTTCCTCATATATGTCTTTCTTGGATGCAATCATGCAAATGTTGTTAGCACCTTTGGCATGGATTTAAAACATTCATTTTTTCTCCCCAAGACAATGACCACCTGTCTCTAGGAAATCTAGGGGACAAATATTACTCTGCTGGAGATGGTATGACTTATTTGCTTTTCTGTTTTTGTCATGCTCTTAAAAAGAAGACTCATTCAAGCATTTCAAAAGCTATGTTCCAGTTACAGGGGTGGCTGTTATTATTTTAGCAAAATGAGTCTGCATAGAAAGGTGATCCTTCTCCACATAGCCATTAGTGTTATCATCTTGAAGACAGATTATTAAAACTATAAAAATCTCACTACGTCTTGCCATGCCGTTCTACTAAAAAATTGGATATCAATAGTATTTGTAAAAGGCTTAACAGATACAATTCACTTCATAAATGAAATAAAAAATGCTTGAGAGAATCATAAAGAAAGCAATTCCAACTTTCTTAGTAACCAGTTAAATTTAAATTGGCTTCTAATTTTGCACATTTAAAACCATATTCTAACAAATGTTCGTTTAACAGATAAGAGCTCGCAGATCCTTGAGCTGAATCCTTCAAATTAAAAAAACAAACTAAAACTATTGAAGAAAACATTTACATTTACATAAAGTACACAATCTAAAAATCTCGGAAATGACCCATTCCTACTGTCAAGTGTGACTTTCCGGAGGCACCACCAAATATAAAGCAGTTTAACTCTGGAAGCGTGTTCAGGCACAAGATGGCAGTCATGGAATACACGTCTAGCTGCCTTAACACGTGAAGATGGTTTCAAACAAACAAAAGAAAAATACATGCTTTTAAAGGAAACAGAGGAACAAATAATAACAAATGAAGGGAACATCAGTGTTCTTTGTAGTGAATGACATTAGTTGTGGAAGGATCAACTGTCTCCCCTGAAATGATTACTCTCCTTGAGATGAATACAGTTAGTAATAAAATCAATTTCATTAAGACACTCAAATATATGCAACCATTTAAGTTCCCCCAAAACAATCTTTTGCTGTAGTTCAGATTTGGGGCTCCAATGATCACCAGTAATGGGCTGTACTCATATATGAAAGATGAAGGTAAACTGCAAAGGGCAAGCCTTCACAGAGAATGTCTGGTGACAGCAACTCCTGCCTAATTTTAGAGCCTGACAGGTTGAGAGGAAAATGTTCATAAAAGGGTGCTGGGATCCTCCTTTTTATCAGTTGACAGAGGCCACTTGTGTGGCCTGTGCTAAGTGTGGCAAATAAATCTGACAAGAAGCAGAGCTGCCCTGAGATTCCACAGTCAATGCAAGGAGGGAAACAAGACATTCCATTACCCAAAGAACTGGGCAGAAGGCAACCTCTGTGCCTCAGTTACCTTGTAAAACAAGTATATGAAGAATTTCCTAGGACTTAGAGGGAGGCACTGCACATTTCTGTACGGTGCTAAGATTAAAAATACTAGCCTGGCATTAGAAGGTTGTGATACTATTTTCCAAGCATTTAACTTTGGGGAAGTGGGGAGGAGTTTAAGAGTCACCTTTGGGCAGAAAATATAAAAGGAAAATCTATTCCAGACTGCATCAGTTAATTTTTCCAAGGATGGCTGTACAATTCTGCAAAAGTGGAGATTTAAAAGCTCCCACAGGACACCTCAGTAACAGCAAAGTCAGTCTATTAAAAAATCTATTTTAATTTTTCGTACATTTCTTGAGCACCAACAATGTGCTAAGTGCTATACTGACAGTCTGCTGAAATTCATCAACTCTCTAAGGCTCAGTCACCTGTTCTTTGGAATAATATGCCTTTTCCCAGCCTCCAACTGTGAAGCAAGAGGTGAAGTTCTGAACTCAAGAAAGAAGAGCAGCGGTAGAGGCACAGTGGGATCTCGTGCCATGGCACTTTGATGAGTTTATTTGGATTTTAGAGGTATTTAGGTATTTTGAGGTAGAAAGACATGTAGGGCTGCGCTGAATAAATTTGACTTGAGTGAAGAATATAAAAGCCACCTTCAGTTCTATTGCTGTGATTTTTTTGTGGTCGATGAAAGCACATAATCAGGAATTTCCATTAAAGTGAAGGGACCCACTCCATGCAGAGGCAGAGAAAAAGCAGCTGCTATTTTGGTATAGGCAGAAACTACTCTGTAGTAAGGCTCATTACAATGGGATTTATTTCTTTGTTTATTTATAATATTTATTTACTTATTTTCAAATTGTAGGAAAAAGTTTATTTGCTGGTCATTGTTTAACTCCTAGAATTCCCCATTGATGATACTAATACAAAATGTTAGTTGTTAATCCATGCTAGCCCACCAAAACTAATCTAACATTATTGGCAAAAATGAGTCATTTTTTAATCTCTATTAACAGTTGAACTAATATGTAAATGAATCTGCACTAACACTTGAACCTCCTTCTCATTCTTCAATACAATTTAACTTCCACTTGCAACCATCTGATGTTAAAGTCTAAAGTGTCCTCATGGGTGAAGTGCATGACAACCATGTAGATGGTCAAACAGGACTGTGATCTTTATTTGGTGGTGACAAAAAAGGCTGCAGTTTAGTACCTAAACCTGCAGTTAATAGTAACCCTTCTACCCAAGCAAAGTAATTAAGGAGAGCTATGAAACTGAAAAGAAAACTAGAGGAAACCAGGAAAAAGAGGCAGTGTGAGCCAGCCACTGCAAGCTGGCATGTACCCCTGTATTTCAGAAAGGGCAGGAAAGCCAAAATTACAAATTGCTTTCCTTACTGACTTGACCAAATCGTACATTTTTCCTCCAAAAACCTTGTCCAGGGTTGCATTTCACGTACCTAGTATAGCATCAGCCCTCATAACAAAATCAGATTTTTCAGAAGAAACATTATACATAATACAGTCAGAATCACTGATTGCTTTTTCTTCATCTTTTCCTGTGACCATGTAGGTGTTTGAGTCTCTTGTATTTCTTCTTTTACACTGGATTCGGGCTGTTTGAAAACGATTTCATTATCTTTATTATCATCATTCATTTCAGCCACTTCGGATTTTCGTCTCTCCAAAAATGTTGGTGTACAAACTGGTGTGGGGCCCTGGCCAGCCACAGTCTTCTCAGGAGTGTCAGGAGTGCCTGAAACCTGTTGTTTCATTTTCTTAGGTAAAACCAGTGGAAGAAAATTATAATCAATTCTTTTTTAGCTAATTTCTTCCTGACTAATTTTTCTTTCTTTTTAAATCATCTCTCCATCTGTAGCCTTTGCATAAGTGTCTGTCTCTGATTACACTGTGTCACTACTGGATACGATGTCTGTTTAAATTGAGTATTCCACTCGTTAAAAAGTTCTTCATGTACTTTTTCAGGTGGTATAAAACAACACTGCAAGAGTCTTTCACCAAAAAGGTACTTGTTCATCGTTTCGGCAACTATCTTGGCAACATCATCAGACTCAAACTCCACAAAGGCACACCCTCTGCTATTTCCAATCCTTTTACTTCTGGACAGTCTGAGTCTTGTAAAAGTGCCAGACTGAGAGAAATATGCTTGGATCTGGGTTTCACAAAGTGCGTTAGGTAGGTGGCCCACGTACACTCCAGGCTTAAGTTTTTCTTGCTTTTGTCACTGGGTTATGCGGTAGTGAACCTGCACCACCTCCTTTTGGAACTTGACGTCTTCCTGTGGGTTCAACGGATCGGCCGGGAGGGTCAGCAGAGACTGCCAAGATGATGAACCTCACACGGTGCCCCAGGAACTCTACAATGGGATCTGGACTACATATCAAATGCATGTATGTGTGTGTTTTGCTCTTGCATGAAAACATGATGAATCCATCATCAGGGGGCTAGGAGCTCTGGACTGTTTGCATTCAATAAATATTTGTTGAACGAATAAATGAAAAAGAATTGCATATTAAACACTCTCTTTTTGATCCCCAAATACCTACACTAGCCTGCCTCAGTTCCTGAGGCTCAATGACATCTTGGCTACCTCTCTCACACCATTTTATCCCTGCCTGTCTGCATGGTAGCCTGGCCTTCCATGGGCTCCTGCTTCCGATCTTCCAGCACCTATTACCAGATTAATTCCCCCGAAATCTTCCTTTTAATCTAGGTCACTCCATATTGAAAACATATAACACCTCTCCATTCTCTACAAAATGAAGTCCAGCAACTAAAACTCTCCACTGTCTGCCTTCAACTTTTGTGAATCTGTCCCAACTTCAACTGTCCTCTCTACTGATATTGCCATTTCCCACCTCCAGAGCTCCAATCCCAATGTCATAAGGCTTTATAGACTAAATCACAATTGAAAAAAAAAATCCATTGGCTCTTGGGAGCTCACCTGTTTGACCTGCTCCCTACCTCGCCAATGCAGGCACCCCCAAAGCTACATCTCAGGCGGGTTTACCCTTTGCTTGAATATTTCTAGTAATGAGAAAGAAACTTAAAACAGCACAAATGGTCATTCACTTCACTTTGGAGACACTGTTAAAAAGTTATTCTTTACCTGAAAATGTTAAAATACCCCAAAACACAGAAAACGAAAGTTAGCCAAGGCTCTGGAGAAAGAATTTAGTGATTGTAAATTCTTGTGCAAGCTAATTATCAACTAAGGTTTCCATACACTTAACAACGAATGTTAAAATGCCTGTCAGTTTCTGTTAATATATTTTTCACAATAGAGTTTTCCTTAGTTTTTACTTTGGTCAAAATTCATGTTATTTATTTTACTTGATTTGTTTAAAACACTTATCTAGTTCTCACATGTACCAAGCACTATTCTAAGGGCTTTGGAAATATTCTCTCTCATTTTAATCCATATGAAGTCTATACAGCTGGCCTTCTATATCCACAAGTTCTGCATGTGCACTTTCAACCAACTGTGGTCGAAAATATTTGTGGGGGGCAGGGACCCCCACCAAACAATACAACAATAAAAAATACAAGCTTTAAAAAACACTACAGTATAACAACTATTTACAAAGCATTTACATTGTATTAGGTGACACAAGTAATCTAGAGATGATTTAAAGTATATGGGAGGATATGCACAGGTTATACACAAATACTATGCCATTTTCTATGAGGGACTTGAGCATTCTTGGACTTTGGTATCTGCAGGAGGTCCTGGGACCAATCCCCTGTGGATATGGGACACCTGCACTATGAATACCCCCACTTTTCAGGTGAGGTTATTCTGACCCAGAGAAGTTAAATAACTAGCCCAAACCATACATCTCCTAAATGATAGAGTCATGATTTGAACCCAGGCCTTCTGGCTCCAGACACCACGCTCTTAGCCACCGTAAACAAGGGGTCAGCCAATCCCCTAGGCCCTCCTCTGGGGGCCCTTCTCCTCCATGGCACTGGTGTCTCCCTTCTAGGGCTGTGCATCTATTTGCCTCTGTATGTAGGATGGCACCTAGAAGATAGGAGGTACTTAGAAAACACATGCTAGATAAATGCATATATTAATGCTCAAACAGGACCCTATATTTCCATTGAATAATATAAGAATAAGTATTTTAAATGGCATTTCATTAAAAAAATCCATACAAATAGAGCAGCCTAGAGTCTGGTCTCAAAAACACTTGTAAGTTGAAAAGTAATAAAATAAAAATTAACTCTGGTTGAGGCACTTAAGAGATTATATAAGCTTTTTAGGGTCACAAATTTCCAACTTATTACTAACGAAAAATATTTAACATCTGACATTTTCTTTATGTGTAGCCGTTAATCTATTAATTTAGCAATGCCAGGGCAAGGAGCTTTATGGCGCCTAAACTGTTTAGTTATGCTAATTGACTGCAGGAGACTGCACCTGCATAATAAAAACCCAGCGAGGACACTTGAAATCCATTTCAAATCCTCATTAACTCAAAACGATGGGCAGATCACTTATTTATTTTATTGCCTTAGAAAAACAACATTAATAACTAAAATGCTGAAAAGACAAACTTTGGTCAGAATCAGAAGAGAACTGCACACTTTAAAAATTTGTGGCTGGTAGTTATCTGCTCCTTAAAAGGGTGAACTATTAAAGAGAGATAGCTGTTAGTGAGGAGAAAGCAGAGAGGTGTCTGTGCAATCAAGCTGGTCATGGCAGTGTGGGGGATTAAACAGGACTGTATAGAGCTGAGTGTGGCCCTGAATTGATTGAGGACATTGACAAACGTCCCAGAACTAGGAAGCTAGCATAATTGGTCAATTAACACTTTTTTTAGTTTGTTTGTATATCCAAGGGAAACCGAGATGCAGCAAAACACTGTCACAAGCAAATGCACACAAAATAATCTTTGCTGCAGAAAAATGAATGACCAAAATATTGAAAGGTGAATTTGGAAATAAAATTATCTGGTGCAAAGGCATTTATGCAAGTCTCTGTTGGACAAATCTAATGCTATTATACTCTGATCCACTTCTATTTAGAGTCTCTCAGACAATGCAAATGCAAATCACTAAAATCCTTCAGGTGAATAAGAGACAAAACAGAAATCCATCATAGATGATTTCAAGTTACTTAAAGGACTTTCAATAAGAAATCCATGAGCACTAGTGCACTTCCCCCCACACTGGGAAACGTGGGGCCAGAGTGGACTCAAGCTGGGGAACGAAGCAGCCTGCGAAGAGGCAGTCAATTAGAGGAGGCTGGACTAGAAGCTTAGAGGCAGCACCACAAACAGCTACTGGGAAGCAACTCGCCAGGGGGCAGGAAAAAAGGAGGAAAAAATGAGGGCAAATCACAAAGTTCAGAAATCCTGCTGTGAAGGTATAAGAACAAATCCTTTTTGACTTACATTCTAAACTTGGCCGTGTAAAATGTTGTTTTATGTTTGTGTAGTAGTGTACCAGTAGCAGAAATCTTATCAGTGAAACCATATATAATTTGATCTTTTTGGATGGTGGTTAGATGCCCCCTACCAACCTCATTTTAGCCAAAGCACTGTCATGACAGAAAGGTCGTGTGTATTCCTTTGAAATGTTTTTAAAAACAGAAATAATATACTTTTAATCATATATATACCTTTTGATTATCTCCAGTAATTAAGCAAAATGAATGCTGAAGGTGAATAACTGAATCACGCTCAAGGAAGATCCAGAAAAGAACATCGTATACCGCACTGAGCATAGATGGCGCTCGGGATTGTGGACGGGGAAACTGTGACGATTATGAAGCATCGGGGTATGTGCAGAAAGGCTGGCAACAAAGCCAGTACACTGAGTACAAAAACTTTCACTTAGCGGACTTTGAGTGCTATTTTTCCTAGTAACTGTATAGTAGGAATGTATCATATATTAGCACACAAAGCCCGGGGCTGTAAGGAGACCCCTCAACTCATTAGAAGCAGCTGGGCCCACTGGCCCCACTCACATGCCCTCTTCAATCCATTGCTATGTGACGTTCACTGGCTCCTCTCACGGTCAAATGCTCACGGCCAATCTCAACCCTGCCCATTCTGTATCCCCTGTGCCTTCTCTGCCATTCCACGCCATTCCCCTTGAAACTCTCCTCCCCTGGCTTCTCTGATGCAAGCTATCCTGGCTCCTCTTCTTCCCCATTCCTTCAAATGTTAGTGTTCCTTAAGACTTTGGTCCTCATCTCCCTCTACACACACTGTTGGAGTTTCCACCTGTGCCCGTAGATTCATTTACTACCACCACTGCCAGTTTTCACAACTACCCTTGGCTCCTTACCCTGACTCTCTGAGTACCTGGTAGGCAGATGGCCCCATGTGCATCCTACACGGCCCCTTCCAAGTCTCTGGACCTGTCTCCCTTCCCAGGTTAGTCTCCCACTACATGGGTTCCAGCCAGGCAGCTTTCGTATCTGCCGTGCTGGCCGTGCCTTTGCTTTGGCACAAGCTCTTCCTCTCGTGCCTTTCCTGTCTGCCCAAAGCTCTCCAGGCAGGAAACTTTCTTTCCAGCAGCAGTCCTAGATGCTCCTCCTTCCCTAGGTTCCCACGGGATATGTGATTAACTTAAATATTGTTTCCCTCCCATCACATTGCTGGAAATGTTTGACTGCGTCCCTATTTCCACTAGTAAACACTACCCTGCCTTATATTCCCAGCACTGCCAACACCGCCAGGACACAGTGCTTCGTAAATGTCTGTGAAGTAATTATGTTCGTTAGCTTAAAAACCTTTTCACCCAGTCATTCCTAAATACTCATCTGATTTCTCACTTGAAAATTCCATTTTTTTTAAATTAGGATTAGTCAGTATAGCCACCATTGTCTTTAGCATCCTTTGGCTTTTCGATGGGGGATGAGCCACAGTTACTTCTGGGACCTCACTTAGACTAACATGCATCTAAGACACTGCAAGAAACCCAAACAATGAAGAAGACGTGTCATATATAAAGATCAATAAAACTATTGAAGAGTGAAGAAAGAAAAGGAAACTGAATGCATGAAATAAGAGGCTGATTTGAAAAATATGTTAGAAAAGCCAAAAGCCACTTAAAAGGATGAAGCTATGTGTCCAGAGTCTGAAAAAAATAAATACAAAGTAATGATCACAAATTCTCATAAAACATAATAAGGGACCCATCAGTTGAATTTACATGTCAGTAGAATTGTTTGATTGCTCTTGTCTAAAAGGCTCCCAAACATTTGTAAGCATGCAACAACTTACAGTTGGAGGACTACAATGCAATAAATATGTGCTAGGAAAATATAAAGAAAAATTCACTTTGATGCTCTAAAAGGGGGGGACAGTATTATTTCCTGCTTTGGTCATAAACAATGATCCAAAATAACTCTTAAAGACTAGATCACACAAAAAATTCCACAGAAGTAAAAATGCTAGTGAACATTCATTTTATGACGATATTTGTCCACTTTGAGTGGACAGGACCAAGTACCCTACGAGGGGAGAGGCAGATGGTCCAACACAGAAATGTTACATAAAGCAAATGTTCCATTTTTATAGGTTTCTGGCAACAACTAGATTATTTCAGAGTCCATCATCTATCACAGCCTCTTTCATTCCTTTGTCAAGTACTGATATGTATCTACTTTGTGTTCTGGGCTCCGAGGACAAAGCAGCGGGCAAAACCACATTCTGAAGGGGAGGCAGATGAGCACAGAGACAAATGCTGGTGGTAAGTGCAATGGAGAAACAAAGAAGCTGGACGTGGGCAAGGGCTGCTGTATTACACAGGATGGGGAAGGAGGGAGTCTCTGATCCCTGCAAGTAAGTGAAGGAGTGGGCCAGGTGTGGGGTGCGCATTCCAGGAAGAGGGAGGGGACAGGAGGGGAGGGGTAACCCTTGCATGTGCACAAGTGAGGCAAGGAGGCCAGTATGGCTGTAGCCGAGGGGGCAAGTGGCAGAAGACGAAGTCAGGGACAGGGCAGGGGCCACGCAATGGGGGTCTTGAGGGCATTACTCAAGGATGGTCAAACCAGCAGACCAGCGTAATCATAAGGGATATGCTATTTACTAAGAAGCGCATTATCCTAGGAAACAATGGGAAGAGTCACTTCCTTTTTAGCCTTGATCTCAGAACTGGCTGCCCTGCCTGCTAACACTGATCCCAGCCAGAAAGTCAGCCCGTTGAAGCATCAAGAATGACATACATCATTCACCCAAACTGACACCACCACAAACTCTCAATACTGCGGGGATAATGTGTTTATAGGAGACTAATTCACCAACGTCACTGCCAAGAAAAAGCCTGGCTAGACCACACTTAGGTTTCTCCACTGATGAAAGAGCCCCATGTTAAAGCCAGTCTGGCAGGGAGAGCTCCTCTCCTCATGACCATATAAACCAACCCTGCTACACTGGCCCTGTAGTTCAGGGCAAACTCAGTGGCTTTGGGGGACAGCAGCCCAAGAAGGGGCCACAGCGCTCCAGGAAGAGCTCTACTTAGAGGCTGGCCCCAGGGAAAGGGGCGGAGGACACACAGGCAGGTGGGCAAGGAGGGGCTGGAGCAGGTAGATGCAAAAATCAAGAAAAATGAGGGCTGTGCCTGGCACGCTGCCACGCAGTGAGGTCACGAGTGGCCACCATGCCCCAGGGCTGCCTCCTTGGCCCCCGCAGCTCCTGCCGTCCTCTCAGACCCTAGGCCTGTGAAGAAGCGTGGGCCCGATCCAAGGCTCCTGCATCCAGATGGGTCCCCAGAGGAGAGTAAGGGGGCCTGAGAGCTTGACGGGAAGCTGACCTGTAAGAGGAGGCCACGCAGATAAGCCCGGGGTTAATCATCAGCTCAGCTTGCGTTGATCGGCAGTCCTGATGTTCCTTGTTAAGTAGGAAAACAGACGTTACTTCATTAAAAAAACTGTGTGCTCAGGACACAAACTCTCCCACTACTTTGAGTCTGCCAGAGAAAGTAATAAGGCCCTTGAAAGGAAAAAACATGATTATTCACTAGATTTTCTAGAGCTGTTTGTATTTTTAAAGAAAATGCTCAGAAAAAATGAAAGCTTAAAATAATGGAATCAATTTCTCTTGACAGAATTTTAGGTGCTGTGGTAAAAAGATGGGTGATGGCACAGAGGTGACCCCAAATCCCACCCAGGCCTAGCCTGCCTGCTCTCGGGAGGAAAGTGTGGTGTTGGCAGAGCTAGTTCTGTGTGCTCTGTCCTGTCTCCTTCCAGCACACAGAGGACTGGCCATGACACTCCCTGCCCACCCTTAAGTTGGTCTGTCCTCATGACACGGTGTTGGCAGCAACAGGTGGCTGGGGGTGGGAGGTGTTACTTCTAGACAGAAGGACTGACTTCTAGATAAAAGGACTGGGGGCCACCACGGGATGCTATGCGCTTTCCCTCTCTGCCACAGGACAGGTGATATTCGAGTGGAGAGGCTCCTCAGGCGGGCCCTGGAATAAGGGGACATGGAGGAGAGTCCAGGCTGACATCCCACAGACAGGATGTGGGAACGAGATATGAACTTTTCTGGCTTTAAGTTCCTGAGATTTTGGAGCTGCATGCTAACCACAATGACCTTGCCTATCCTGACTGATACAGGAAAAAATAACCAGGTAGGAATCTAATCATAAGCAGAAAATTCTAATGCTCAAGTGTCTTCCCATTCCTAAATTGAAATGTAACAAAACCCACAAATATTTCAAAATTTTAAAACTACTTTTTGAGTTTTAGTTGAAACTCAAAAATTGTTTAGAAAGAAAAACAGGCACTCGGATAGAGAATTCAGGGCCTAAGAGGTCTCACAGAAGGAAAGCAAGGAGCCGGCAGGGGGATTCACAACTCCGAAGCCCCCAGGCACTCTTGCACACTTGTTCTCTTTCTTCCTCCTGGCAGAGTGGCGGAAGGTGTCCCTCCTCCTGTGACGGCCAATCCTTCCACTGGGGTTCGGATCCCCTCACCTTCTCAACGAATGTAGCTCCTTTGGTGGTTCCCTGCCTATAGGTACCAAGCTTTCAATGCACCAAATAACCTGTTTTCTCTCATCTTAACACGACACTGACCTCATACACCTTGTCCAACTGTTGTTTAGATCTGTAAGGGGTCTGTTTTCTTCCCTTCTCACACCTTCTCCCTGGTCTTGAACTTAATGCCACAAAAGCTATGGAAAACCATGTTTATCAAATTAAAATTTGATTTCTTTTTGATGGACAGGTTTTCTTAGCACAGCTGTGCAAGTTATTCAATGGGAAGAAAACAAAAAACCTGAAGAGTAATCTGAAGGCGAAAGAGAGTGGGAAGACATGAACTACAGCTGTTAAAAATCAGAGATGCTCAATTAACTTACCGGGGATAATTTTTTTCTTAAAAAACCGAATATTTTTAATTTAAACTTTTCACATTGCAGCAGTAAGACAAGATTGTTGCAACTAGGAAAAAATGCAATACAAAAACCTATAAAAGCAGAGCTAATCCTCCCCATCCCTCTATCACACTCACCCATAAAGACACCAGTATCACGGGCACCAGGTACTCCTCTCCTGTCTTTCTCAATACACAACAACACGCCCTCACCAGCCACCAGTCTGCCTCCCTCCACCCTAAAAGTGCTCTGGTCGAGCTCACCAACAAATCCACCACGTCAAATCCAAGAACTCCTCTTCCTTCCTCACTTCACCAACCAACAGCACTGAGAGCCGTCTGCCGCTCCCTCCCTCCCTTTCATACCCTTTCCTCAGCTTCCTGGTCCACCTGGTCTATGGTTTGTTGATTTTCCTCTCACCTCTCTGGCTGCTTTCTTTTCAGGCTTCTTTGCTGGCTCTTCCTCCTCCAACTGAGCCCTAGATGTGAGCTCCTCAGGACTCACTCCTGAGCCTTCTCCACTCTTTACATGCTCCTCATGTGACTTTAGCCTTGTCCCTGGATTTAAGCAACACATTTACTCTGAAGAATCCCACACTTATAACTCTAAGCTCAGAGCTCTACTTTGAGCATGAGACCAAGTATCTAACTCCATACTTGACAATATAACATGTACTGAAAACTTAACATGTTCAAAATATGTTTGCTCCCAAACCCATCCTACCCAACCCACTGCCAACTCATTGATAAGTTGTACCAGCGGCTCAGATGCACAATCTCGGAGTCATCCTCGATGCATTCCTTTCCCTCACCCCTCTGCAATGCAACCTCTCAGTGTGTGTGCTGCTGACTCTACCTTCCAGGCATACTCCAAACCCCCTTCCCATGTCCACACACCCCACACCAGTCTGGCCGCCTTATCTCTTACCTGGTCTACTGCTACAGATGTCTCGCTGCTCTCTCTGCTTCCTCATCAGCCCCTCTAATCTGTTCTCCACAAAACAGAAAATGATTTTCTCAAATCAGAACCATTTTCCAGTATAAAACTCTGCAATGACTCCCATCACACCTGGAATAAATCTGAAATCCCTACCACCATGAAGGCCATGAAGCTCTGCCTTCCCCTATGCCTGCTGTCCATTCCCCCTCAACTCATTGGCCCAGTCCTCTCTGAGGTCCTCTGAGGCCAAGCACTTTGTTCTCAGGGCCTTTGCTCTAACATTCTGGGCTGCCTGGCCCCAATTCCACATAGTTGGTTCCCTCTGAGCCTTCGGGTTTCCATTTAAATGCAAACTCAGGGGAGCTTTCCATGACCACTGGATCCACAGGAGGCCTCCCTGTCATTCTTGGCTGCAGTCCTTGTTTATTTCATTCACAGCTTTCCTCCCAACTTGCAATGTTGACATTTATTTCTGTTTGCTTGTTTTTGCCTGTATTTCTCACCAGGGCAAAGACCACATTTCTTTAGGTCACTGCTATACTCCCAGTGTTTAGCACAATGCTTGGCACGTGGTAAGTTCTTAATAGAAGCACACTGGTGGGATAAATGAAAGTGGTTCTTCCCCATCCCACCCCCGCTCATCAATGCTGACCGAGAACTTCTGATGGAAGGCAAGGAGGAGACCCACTGGCAGCCGCATGTAGACAAGAATGAGTTGTAAAGTCCAGACAGGGGAGCAGAGGCAGCTCCACAGAACACTCCTTTGTCCCTCCTGTCTCTGAGGATTCTGAGCAATGGTGTCAACGTCAGCACTGCCAACACAATCAAACCCACAGATTCTCAAACAAGATGCTAGCCACAATTTAGATTTTTTAATACTTTTCCCCAATCTCTTCCCAATACTTAAATTAGCTATATGCATATTAAACTCTGGAGTTGAACTAGATATATCCCAGGCAAACACAGAAAATGTGAGGTTCCAGGTGCAGGGATAAGAGTATACATAATGATTTTTTTTACTAGACCCTAAATGATTTTCTATTTGAAATCCAATTTCAGACTCACCCACCAACTAAATGGGGATCAAAGGGTATATTCTGTTTAAAAACATGTTTGTATGCATATTAATGCTTATGACTATTCTATAGACACATGTATACAAACGTACATAGCTGGCGGCTGGGAGGACACAGGTGTCATCTATTACAGCAGAACTGACTAGTAAATGACCTTAAACACAGAATTAAAATGGACTGCAATCATCAGTTTAGCCTGAGTAGATGATTTACATTTCTTTCTTTTGAGACATTAACCAAGGTAAACAATGAAGCTTTCTCTAGTGTCTTAATAAAGCCACAATGATTTATGTTACTTTCTACATGAAGACCCAGAACTACCTACCTCAGGGTACTCAACTGTTTAGTTGTGACATCTTGATCAAAGAAGCTGACACAGCTTCTCAGGGCAATTTACCTCCAATCTACCTCTGGAGAGATGAGCCAATGCCGGGAACATGGCACAGGGCCTGGCACACACCCACGTTGTGTTTTCAAGCTGAATGTCCCCTTTGCCTGCCTTCTGCTTTAGACTGAGCTTCCAAGGGCAGGGACAAGAAGTTTCTACAGGAGTTGGGATTTGGTTGAATACTGAAAAATGTGTAGAATTTCACAGAGTAAAGAAAAATGAGCAGAACCAGGATGGAGCATGGAGGAAGGAGGGATGGCAGAGGGGAGTCCAAGTACCGTGGCCCCTGGGTTCGGGTGGGAGCGAGCTGGAGTATTTGGGGTGGCGACTCCAGGGCAGTGGGGTGCACCTGGGCAGGGATAAAGGAGGACACTGGGAGTTGTGTAGAGGAACACACACTGGATGCAGGCAATGACAAGGAACCCGTGTGTGTCCCCATGTGGTACCCTCACAATGCCTTCCACGTCACAATATTTTACCATCTGTCTTATAACTAGGACAACATTTCTGATCTACATCTTACACTCAGCACAGAGTGTGAATACAGAATAATCAAGTCTACCTCTCTAAACTCAGGTCAGGGTACACTTAATCCAAATCAAAAGGTTATACTTGTGGAGATGGAAAATTTTTCCTCCCTTCTTTACAGACCAATGACAGTCATGCCAGTAATGTTTTTTTCCTCTAGGGAGATAATGGACTATCTCCAGCACTGGGACTATTTTTACTCACCCCATCATCCACCATCAGTGTTACTCCAAGCAAAGGAGAGCGGGGGGAGGCGAGGAGAGGAGAGGAAAGAAAACTATGGAGTAGGTGGAGAGCCAACACCAAGACTCCACTGATTCTTCTCTCTTTTGCCCTAAAACACAGAGTAGAGCAGGAAGCCAAAAACAGTTGCGTAGCTGGCAACCTACAATGTTGCCCCTGGGGTTTATCACAGAAAAGTAGGAAAAAATTGCCCCTAACTCTCTCCTGCCGAGCCTGAGGAGGAGAAAAATCTAGCTAATTTTCAGATTCCAGTTTCTAGATGTTTTCCTAATCCTGTTAATTTTGTCCGCCTTCACCCACTAAAAGGCAGAAATTCATGGACAGACACTGGAATTGATGTATCCCTGTGGGAAACAGCAGGAGACAAGGTCACTTGCTTTGGGTATAGAAGTTGCGATCCAGATTTACTGAATAAGAAGTAGAGGTCTCAGACTACTGTTTCCAAAATACATCTGTGAATGTTATTCTGAATTTGAGTTTAGAAGCTGACTGGTGCCAGTGTGGGCATTAATGCCAAGCCCTGAATAAGATCTGAATAAGACCACCGGAGACAAGATGACAAAAGCAAAAACAAACACTTGAGTTTCATTTCATTCCATATATTTCAAATTTTGATTTTAAGCTTTCACACAGTGGCCAACATTGAAGACTTAAATAAAGCTCCTCAGATAAAAACATAAATGTACGTGTGTATATACAGGCATACCTCAGAGATATTGTGGGTTTGACCCCAGACCACTGCCACGAAGTTAAGCAAGCCATGCAATTTTTTGGTTTCCCAGTGCGTATACAATTTACACTATATTGTAGTCTATTAAGTGTGCAATAGTATTAAAAAATAGTCTAAAAAACCCAATGTACATAACTTAATTAAAAATATATTGCTAAAAAATAATAACAGTTATCTGACCATTCAGTGAGTCAATCTTTTTGCCGGTGAAGGGTCTGGCATCAGTACTATGGCTGCTGACCAGTCAGGGTGGTGGCTGCTGAAGGCTGGGGTGTCTGTGGCAATTTCTTAACATAAGACAACAATGAAGTTTGCCACACTGATTGACTCTTTCTTTCATAGAAGTTCTCTGTAGCACGTGATGCTGTTTGATAGCATTTCACCCACAGCAGAACTTTTTTTCAAAATTGGAGTCAATCCTCTTAAACTCCACTACTGCTTTATCAACACAGTTTATGGATTTTCTAAATCCTTTGTTGTCATTTCAATAATGTTCACAGCATCTCCACCAAAAGCAGATTTCCCCTCAAGAAACCACTCTTTGTCCATCCTTAAGAAGCAACTCCTCATGTGTTTAAGTTTCATCATGAGACTGGAATTCAGTCTCATCTTCAGGCTCCACTCCCCATCCTAGTTCTCTTGCTAGTTCTACCACATCTGCAGTGACTTCCTGCACCAAAGTCTTGAACTCCTCAAAGTCATCTGTGAGAGTTGGAATCAACTTCTTTCAAACTCCTGTTAACGTAGATATTTTGACCTATTCCCATGAATCATGAACATTCTTCATAGCATCTAGAATGATGAAGGAAAGGTTTCCAGAAGGTTAATTTATTTTGTCCAGAATCATCAGAGGAATCATTATCTATGGATGCAATAGCCTTATGAAATGTATCTCTTAGATAATAAAGACTTGCAAGTCAAAATCACTCTTTCATCCATGGGCTACAAAATAGATGTTGTGTTATTGGCATGAAAACATTAATCTCCTTGTATATCTCCCTCAGAGCTCTTGGGTGACTAAGTGCATTGTCAACGAGTAGTAACTTTTAAAGGAATCTTTATTTCTGAGTAGTAGGTCTCAACAGTGGACTTATTCAGGAAACCATACTGTAAACAGATGTGCTGTCACCCAGGCTTTGTTGTTCCATGTTTAGAGCACAGGCAGAGTAGATTTAGCATAATTCTTAAGGGTCTTAGAATTTTTGCAATGGAACATGAGCATTGGTTTCAACTTTAAGCCACCAGCTGCACTGGCCCCTAATAAGAGAACCAGCCTGTCTGTCCTTTGAAGCTTTAACGCCAGGCATTGGCTTCTCCTCTACAGCTATTAACGTCCTAGATGGAATCTTTTTTCAAATATAAGATTGTTTCACCCACATTGAAAATCTGTTGTTTAGTGTAGCCACCTTCATCATTGATCTTAGCTAGATTTTCTGGATAACTTACTGCAGCTTCTCCATCAGCACTTGTTGGTTCACCTTGTACTTTTATGTTATGGAGATGGCTTCTTTAAACCTCATGGACCAACATCTGCTAGCTTCAAATTTTTCTTCTGTAGCTTCCTCACCTCTCTTAGGCTTCATAGGATTAAGGAGTTGTGGATTAGGCTTTGGCCTAAGGGAATGTTGTGGCTGGCTTGATGTTCTGTCCAGACCACTCAATCTTTCTCCGTATCAGCAATAAAGGTGTTTCATTTTCTTATTTGTATGTTCACTGGAGAAGCACTTTTAATTTCCTTCAAGAACTTTTTCTTTGCATTCACAACTTGGCCAACTGTTTGGCCTCAGAGGCCTGCCTTTTGGCTTATTTCAGCTTTCAACATGCCTTCCTCACTAAGCTTAATCATTTCTAGGTTTTGATTTAAAGTGAGAGATGTGGGAGTCTTCCTTCCACCTGAACACTGAGAGGCCATTGTAAGGTTATTAATTGGCCTAATTTTGATATTATTGTGTCTCAGGAAATAGGCCCACCGAGAGTGAGAGAGACAGACAACAGCCAGTTCGTGGAGCAGTCAGGACACATACAACACTGATCAATTAAGTTCATTGTCTAACATGGGTGTAGTTCATGGCACCCTGAAACAATTATGATAGTAACATCAAAGCACTGATCAGAGATCTCTATGAAAGATATAATAATAATGAAAATGTCTGACGTATTGCAAGAATTACCAAAATATGACATGAAGAGAGCACATGCTGTTGGAAAAAGTGCACTGACAGACTTGCTGGACGTGAGGTTGCCAGAAACCTTCAATTTGTAGAAAACGTAATATCTGCGAAGCGCAATAAAGTGAAGTACAATAAAATGAAGTATGTCTGCATATTACATAAACACATGGAAAAGGCAGTGAAATCTCCATTAACACGTGACAAGGAGATTAAAATACATCATAAAATAGCATTTAAAATTATTTATAAGTCATTAAATGATATTTATAAATCATAAAAAATATGGATTTGTGTTCCCTTACTATCTCCTTTTACATAGAGAGTCTTATTATTATTTAATAGATTCCATAAGGGTCTACAAAGTACTCACCAGATGTTATATGGTATAGAAACATACTTTTGAGAGATAAGAGAGCTTAGAGATTTAGAGGCCATTTAGTCTAATTTACTTATTTTATAAGTAAAAAAAAAAACCGTGCGCTACAGGGAGTAAATAACTTATCTTGATAACAAAATGTGCAGCATTAGCATAGATCTGGAGCTCTGAGTTCTAGTATTGGCTCTGCCAATTGTTAAATGTAACCTTTATTAAGACACTTACATTGATTGAATTTTAGTTTCCTCCTCTGAAAATGAGAGGGCTCACTTAGATGAACTCTTAATATACACGCAACTGGAAGGCATATAACTTTGTCCTGACGCCAAAAGGATATTAGTGGAAAAACATACCACATAGGAGAAAGTAGAGGAGGCAGTTATGAAATTAGGGACCCTATCACCTCTCTGCAGGCTAACTGTGCCATGCTTCCATTCCAAACAGCAGGCCCCTCAAGGATGGACTGTGTCCACATGCTTCAGAGGGACAGTGCAGGAACACGGTTGAGAACTGGTTGTCACAGGCAAGAAGCAGACTCTGGCACAGAATCAAACACCTGGAGCACCATCTCGACGCTAGCTCACCTAGCTTCCTTACTGGGCCAGAACAACCCCTTAGAGTTCATTTTAATGCTCAAATATTCCCACATACTCTTGCATCACATTTCATGTTCCAGAAGCAATATTAAAGTTCTTTCTTCATGGAAGAAGTGCCTCCTTAATAGGTGCTCTGTCTTTGTAGTGTATAATTTCTGCTGTCAATAATTATATTTGAAAATTCAATTTTTTAGGAGTCTTCATTTTTCCAACCCTTATCCTGAGATTTAGCTACCTGGCCAGCAGGTGGCATTTGGGTTTCTTGGTCTTATGGTCTACACCAAAAAGTTTTTGCTGAAGGCGGGTTCTGGCAGACTGTCAGCTATCCCCCAGCATCCATTTCCCCCGTTTCCTTGACAATAAGGCAATAATTTTTAGCTGGGCACATTTTGGGGGGTGGGGGGATAAACTATATCTCAAGCCTTCTTGTAACAAGGTGTGAGTACATTTTTTGCCAATAAGATGTAAGCAGATATAATGCAGGCCACCTTCTGGCAAACATAAGCTATTGATAGTTGGCAGCACTCATTTGTATTCCTTCCCTACTGCCACCTTCCTGCTGGCTGGAAAGCAGACATCACATGGCTGGAACCCAGCAGCCACCTAGGCCCATGATGTGATTCCAGGAACAAGAGCCACGTCTGATGAAGCAGTAAAAGGAGGAGCTGGGATTCCTTACTCCATGGACCAAGTCGGCCCTGGACTGACTCCCCCTGTGCTTTTATGTGAGAGGGGAGTAAACTTCTATCATCTTTAAGCCATGGTTCTTTTATTTTTTCTGTTACTCACAGCTGAACCTACACTGAACAACAAATCTTGAGATTCAGATTCATTTTTGAAAACAGAAATGTTTATTAAAATGGCAAAAGACAAGTATCATTAACAAACATATTATGCCATTGATTCAGTTTTAATAAGAAGGAAGAGACTGACTACTTTGTTTTTAAAGGACAATGAAATAATATCATTCTTTTTCTCAAGATCGTTTTCTAGTAAGCAGCCGGAGTAAATCGTTAGCTGTGGGTAACCTGAAATCTATCCATCTCAGTATCAGCAAAGCTCAGCAACAACAACTTTTATGGGTCTCAAAGCCATGACTCTCAGAATAATTTAAAAGGAATTTAAACCTACTTAAGTGGTTTTATTACATGTAATATGAAACCCAGCAAAATCTGTAAATTCCTAAAATATTAAAAATTTATATATATACTAAGAGTGAATAAATCTACAATGAGTATGGCTATCACTTGTGTTACTAAGTTTATGAATAGCCTGATCTGTGATAGTTATGGCCTCTAACACAACATTATTAAGGAATAAACCTAGATGGATACCTGGAACTGAATCTAAGCCATTCATATTTAATCAACACCTGTTTTCTTCATTAACATGTCAGAAAAGCAAGCTTGCAAAGGAAAATTCCCGTGATGCCAGGCTCTGTTCCACATCCCCCGCAAGAGCCAAGCGAGAGAGCTTCCTTCCCTGGCGTTTTCCTCATGCTGTAAATCACCAGGCTTGGGTTCAGATACTTTCCTGGTTGTCATTTCAATGCAGACCACATTCATAATTTAAACAGGACCATTTCCTCAGAGCAAACTTTAGAGAAACTCAGAGGAAGATCAGCACAAGTCAACCTTGGACGTTCATCTACCTTGCCACAGGGAGGCCTCCACGGAAGGCTCAAGAAATCTTCCCAGGCCTTCATTACGGGGATTTTACACAGCTACCTGATCAGTGGCTGCTCAAGTCTCAAAACTGTCTTGTGATTTTTACATATTATGGGTTATACGGTCTCAGGTTCCTGCAAAGTCATGTTTGCTTTTAGACACGGGAGAGAATTTATGTACAGTGGTATGGAGACTGCAGCAACTATGGACTTGGGCCACGTGACTTATTTCTCTATTATAAGATAGCAAGAAAAGACTCTTATCTTCTAGAGCCAAATTATTTTAACACAGCTGATATCTAGACAAGGGGAAAGAGGCACTCAATCTAGAATTTCTGCATGACACGGAAGATTCTAAAGTAGGGCAGGAATCTGTTTAATATAAGAATGTCACTGTGAAGCATTATATAAAAAACAACATAAACACTTACTCGATAAATTGTCAAGAATGACTGATTCCATTTCAAGCAGTTTCCTAATCATATGTAAGCATAGTGATCCCTCAAAGAATTTCTTTTTGAAAACATTCCTCTATTCCCTCTTCACTAGTACGTTCTGAAGATTTCTGACCTTTACCAAATTGCAAGAACATAGTGCTGTGGCACTATGAACATTATCACCAGTTCAATAGTCAGCTCACCGAGCACATGGATGAGTCAATCTTCAAAAACTGCACGTGCCAGGAGCTCAGTGCAGAAGTTAACGAGTATTAAGACACTAATTAATGTTTCCAGAACATGTTTTTTGAATAGCGAAGCCTGTATGCTAGCAATCACAAATCACTTATCACCAAGGTTAGAAAAATCTAAATTAAAGAAAAAAATAATCCCACTCCCTCTACCCCAAGGTATGTTGGTAAACCCAAACAAATATCTAATTTTAACATTTCTGTTCAGCTATAAAGTGAACCATCTTAGGGATGTTCTTGATGTTTCATATGCACTACAGTAGGTAATCCTCAGAAAAGTAAAATTCCTACTAAGAAAAGAGGAATAAAGATTAAAATCTATGTTAAATACTTGTAAAATCCCTACTATTTTGCTTCTTCCCTTAAAACATGAGTCCTTGGAGTCTCCTAATTTGTCTTTTATAAAATGTGGAAACTATTGTTATTGGAGTTTATTCACAGTGTACTCAGTTAACTGTTCTTTTTCAGCTCTATAAATTTTGTCTTTCATTTTGAAAGAAGAAAAGCCAATCTCTCAGCTGGCTGAACAAAAATCAGACATTTAGAAACTAGAAAGTGTATTTTTGCTACACTACATTGCTTTGTGAGGTCACGTTCAACCACCGGGCACTATTCCACCCACAGACGGCAAGTGCCGCGGGCAACCCCATCCCACAGGATGTGACTCTACTGTGAAACTGTGGAATTACACTGTGACGACGTGGCAGAGGCAATCTTTGAACAAAGGGCTGTCGTAAAATCTTTCAGGAATCTCAGTGAGGAACTGGGAATCATAGAAACACCCACCGCTCGGAGCCCTGCCCAACTTCCACTCCAGTGAAGACTCCGGCCTTTACTCCAGCCAGGACGGCCTCTGAACTCCATCCATAGCACCGACCGAAGCCTGCACCTTTCCCTTGACCACGGTGATAACAGCCTTGGGTTGTCTGATCTTTCAGGTCTATATGTTTCAACTTCCCAGTCTGACTGTAAATTACCCAGGGGCAGTGCCGATGTCTGGAATTTCTTCATCTTCAAATAGTGCTGTCCCAACGTATCACAGTTATAAATATTTACTGATAGACTAAATTTAACTACCATTTCCCTATTATTTCACTTTGTTTAAAACGAAACATTACTGATTATAAACATAGACACATTTTTTAAGTAAATTCACTCATCAGCAAATCTGTTTTACAAATGTAATTTCTAATGCTCAGCGTTTCAACTTCTTTTTAAAAGACAAAGACATGGAGGTTCTAATCAATATTATGTGACTGTGTCATTCACAATAAAAAGCAGGACAAAGAAAAGATTAATCAACTACAGATTTGATAAACCTATCTAAAACTAAATTTGTATATGTGCCCCAGATTGGAAGAGAAATTGACAGTTTTTCCAGGATCTGATTTTCAAAATTATATTTTGATATAGTTTACTCATAGCTATAATCAGGAATGAATTAGATAGCAGCTCTGCTCTGTTTCTGTCAGCAAAATCTGTTACCAGATCCTTCACTTTCTCACTCAAGATACTCAGGGTCCTGAGGGAATGTAGATCATACAAAGAACAGCCCTCTGTGGCTCATTTAGCCATACGTTTCTTCGACCCTTCTCTTTGTCCTTGCTTTGGTCCGTTTTGCCACCTACATCACCAGGTAGACGGTACCATTAAAAGGTGTGCATGCCCAGGCCGCCATTAATTAGTGTTGACCAACCATGCATGGTAATCCGTGCTGCAGTAATTGCATCAAAATGATAATATGCCTCACAGAATGGCAGAAGGAATGACAAATAGCCTGGGAGATATTCTTTTTAAATCACATATGGAATAAATTTAAATCCCAGGGTCAAGAGTAGTCAAAAGTAACATTACCCTAAAGTAACTGAGAACAAAAATAGAGTATCTTTTTTTCCAAAATGCTGTGATTACACACCGTTAGGATGCTTTCCATTCATACAAACACCACTCCCTCTCTAGAGCCTGCATTTCACAATGGTAGCACTGTAATGGCAGTCATTGTTGGCAACACTGCCAAGAGCCTAATCAAAATGTGAGAGCATCTGTCACGCTCTCACGTCAAAGCTCTGTTGCATACGCTTCAATCTAAACCATTGTGAAATGGATTTTAAGTGACACAAGTCAATGGTGTCATGACATCATAGTGTGTTCCAAAGGCACATTTATACCCACAATGAAAGAATTTTATTTTAATAACAGTATACTATATATGATGTGCATAATCAGTAGATATAAGATCTTCTATTGGCACTACACACAGAGGCTATACTCTGCTAACAGGCATAGCTCTATCTTCTAAACATGGAAATGAAGAGTAGTGCATTAAGGTCTGTGAGCCAGTGTGTCTGTCCAGTTACTAGCTCTTTAAATATTTACCATGAATCTTTTTCTTCCTCCTACTTCAGCAGTACAAATAAAAAGTTGTAAGTATTTGAACAGTTTAATGCCAGGGAAGTTTTCTTTGGGAAGTGGAGAGCCAGACACAGAGACATTCTGTGAGTTTTCCCCAATGACACAGGCAATTGACGGCCCCCAATCACATTTTCTCCTCTGTTTGATCTGGAAATTTCAGGCTGCTACGTACTTGGCTGGCAGATTTCTATTCCACATAAGCACTTGTTCAGCTGTAAAGTTTCATCTTTTCATTTATAAATGAAAATACATTTTAGGTGGCAACTAGTTTACCATCTATAAAGAATATTACTACTATCAGAATTGGGGAAAAAAGCCATCTGATAGGAGAAACAACCCCAATCATCCTTACTAAGTAGTAAGAGGTACTTCCCTGGAAGCAGACACCTCCCTGGCAGCTGTCATTATTAAGGCGGCTCCTGCCTCCTCCGAACTCTAAGGCAGTTGTATAGCTGGGTACTAACTGTTTGTGGGAAGGTGGAAAAGAGAGGAGAAAAATGTCTTTTTTATATAGAGCCGAGAGGGCTACACTGCAGAGATAAGAAGGAGAAGATTGGGGTCTCTCTTGGGCGACTCTGCCCAATCTTAGGGCAGCTGAGACTGTGCTCTTGAGAGCACAAGAGCACTGGCTGGGTGTCCCGGGCATTACTGACAGGAGAGGCACACCTATCCTTGCTGGGGATGCCCAAGCAAGGACCAGAATTAGGCCTTGAGAAGGCCAAATACAGCTGACAGGGACAAATTTCCTACACATAGACAAAAGGGAAAACAGCAAAGAAGACTAGCCTAAAAGTGAACAGATTTAAAAAGTCTAATATAGGACTAGGGTGAATTCATGAACCATGTAAACACCAGACAAGGGCTGTAGGCCCTACAGGATCCCTCTCCAGGCAATGGCTCACCTTAAAAATGAAACAAGAAGTAAGCCAAATAGATAGGAAAACTAAGTCTGTTATATTTCTAATATTTTAAATATTGATTCAAAAATAGATTATATTTTGTGTGCAAGACCCTTAATATGTATTATCTCCTGATAAATCCTGAAAAATAGATAATATCTCTATTTTACAGCTGAAAAAAATTGAGGCAGAAAGATGAAGTGACTTGCCCAATGTCAACCAATAAGTATATGGCAGATTTCAGGCCTGTCAGGCAGGGCTTCTTGACAAAGGCCCCATGCCTTGTGATTTTAAATACTATTTGCACAGATGAAGATTCAGCAAACTTTTCCTTAAAGGGCCAAATACTAAATATTTTAGGCCTTGTGGGGCATACAGTCCCTGTTGCAACCATTCTGTTAAAGTGCCCAAGTAGCCACAGGCAGTATGTGAACGAGTGGGCATGGCTGTTCTCCAATCAAACAGGAGGCCAGTTTGCCAACTCCTGATTTAGAACAATATAGAACAGAGGTTGGTAAACTGCAGCCCTGCACCGAATCCAGCCCACCACCTTTCTGTGTAAACAGAGCTTTATTTATGATCTAGATCTAGCCTATCATCTAGACTACTTCTAGACAGTTGGAGAGTAATTCACCAAGCTGTAACGATGCCCTACTTTCACAGAAACATTCTTAGGAACATCCAGTGCTCTTTGTTCTAATCTTCCTTCACAATGTTCTGATTCCTAATCCAGCCCCCTAGGTGGGAGAGCCTTGATAAACACCTGGTGCCCTACTGATGACCTCTCACTGAAAAGGAACAGAGAGTCTTTGTCATTATTAATCAACCAGGGATTCAGTTTCTGGAAGATTCAGTTCCCCTGGGGAGCTGAAAAAACAAAAAAGGACATTCTTAACATGAAAAGATGGCAACCAAAAACTGAGCTTGTGGTCAGATGACAATGAGTTAGTTAATTAATTTATTAAAATATACTGAGTGCCTGCTCTGTGCCAGGCAGAAGTACACATGATCTTCAGACTAAAAAGACTGACTCAGCACTTGAGTCAATTACTTCACATATAGCGAATCTCTGTTGTTATTTATGAAACCCAAACACCTGAGCTGGAACATAACCCATTTTCAAGTAAGCAGACTGACATGGACCAAGGGTGTTACTTTGACAGCTACTGTAATAAGAGCCCTAAGACAAAGAACTCAGGTTCTTTGTTTCCTGTCCAGAATAACAAACAAGGGAGCAGAACCTGCAAGCTATGGGAGGGCACGGACTGTGCTGGGCTCACTGCTGAATCCTAAATGCTCCATGACGGCAGGGACTCCAAAAATAGTTGTCTGTATTACCACAGATTACCTCCATGGCTTCTGACAAGCTGGAGTGTGAATGGTCCAGCCTGAAAGTGAGATCTCCTAACTCTCATATTAATGAGATCAAATTCTCCATACCTGGATTGTCTGGTAATCAGAAGCATCGATTCCTTTCACGGTCACCTCTCGAAAAACTCTTGGCTCCAGTTCCTCTTTGGTAAGATCACAGTGATAAATGATACCTAAAAAGGACAGGAAGTCTTAGTTTAGTCGGTAAGACTCACTAGATGCAAGGAAAGCAAGGATCACAGCGCATGACCAGATGCCAGGAATGGCAAGAGAGGAACACAGTCAGGGACCTGGTTAATTGCCAACACGGTGGAGGGTCACCACATTCTATGTGCTTAGAACATGCTCCTCTGGCATGGGGAGTGCTACGTGAACGCTCTCTTCACCATCACCAGCTCATATGGCTTTCCTTCTTAACAATACTCATCTGTGTATACATTTTAGAAAACTCGAATGCATTCTGAGTATAAGAAAAGGTGAAAAACCTAATTACAGAAACTTAACAGGTCTTCCTCAAGCCAGGTCACTTAGTAGGACAGGTCAAAGAAAACAGCAGACTTCATTTAGGGCCATTTTACCTGGGAGGCAACTGACAGAAAACTCAAGTGACTTGCCCAAGGTCAACAGCCAGTCAGGGGTCTTTTGACAGGTACCTCTGGGGCTCCTGACTCCTGACATCTACCCATCTGTGGACACACATGTGGATAGAGTCAGAGGCGAGGTGATTGGTAGTCATTTCAAAACTGCTTTTACAATTCTGATTATCACAGTAATTATGCACAACAGAAAATGATTAATATACACCAAGAATTCCAGCTTATTTAACACTAATTAAAATTCCATTTCTTGAATTTAATGCTACTACTTTTTAACATTTACAAACTAAATTGAAGAAACAATAAGCAAGATGAGTCATTAATGTTTGAAAACAATGACACTGCTGTGGTTTATGAACAGAATGAGTCATTCACAGAGTGGCTGGTGTGGAAACAGCACTCCCCCACCTAATACTTTAAACATATTGCTGTTAAGTACAGGAAAAATCGATTTAGTGATCCCACCAGTACTTTCTGGAAAACCAAAAACCAATGGTACTCCCACAGGGCACGTTTAAATGGAATAATCATGTATTAAAATGGCAGCCCTTTCTTTCTTCTCAACTCCTCTGTGTACGTACTTCACAAACAGCTGAGAAAGGACAACACTCTGACCCCCACTGGCAAAGAGTAAATACACTGAGATTCGTTAATAGCACGACTGCTAGTCTTTACAAATGTTATTTCAGTTCTTACACTTACAGAGAACTATTAATATTTTAAGGCTGCTATAATAGAGTGTATGATTAACACTGACAGAAAGAAGATGCATAACATGAGTGAAGTGTTGACTTTCTTAGTTCAGGTTATACTTGGGTATTTGCTAGAATATATCTTTATATATAATCTACAGGTAGTCCCTGGGTTATGGATGACCCAACTTAAGGCGTTCCATACTTTCTGGCTCCCAGCGTTCCCCATAAGGATAGTTTATAGTTAAATAATTAAATTAGTAATTCGGGAACTAGTCTCTTCTGTGCATGGAAACAGACCTGCATGGGGTAAGGGGTTCGCTGGCGCGGCATCTTTACGCTGGCGGCTAGTCTCATGGGTAGACAGAGAAACAGCTGGTAGAGACACAAGGACATGAGGAATCAGAAGACCCAGAGCCAAGAAAGTTTATGACAAAGGAATTAGCTGAAGCCTTTTCCTCACGGAAGCAGGATTTACTAAGCTTGAGGAGAAGGATCCTAACATTGAGTGGTTTACAAAGGTTAGTAAGACCAGCTGCCATTTATGATGAAAAAAAGAAAAAGGCTGTGCAAACAACCCTAGATACTTGTTTCAAGAAAACGACTTCAGTGGTCAGCTCCCCTCGTCCAGCAACAGAATCAAATCCTGATTCTCCAGCTCCCACTCCATCCTCTCTAGCACCATCTCTACCATCACCATCGTCTGATTAACGTTAGCCTGCCTTCTGGCCTCAAAAATCTCCTTGCAGTAAGCCAGACACTGATGCAACGTTAGGTGAGCGTTAAACTTTAATATTCTTTTTGGAAATGTCTCCTATCTCCTATCTAAACTTTTTGTATGAGATTGTTTTTATGTTCTGTTTGTTTGAATTAAAAGAGCACAGCAGTTTCTGTAACTTATAGTACAGGCGTATTATTATAGTATTATACTGCATTATTATTACTACATATCAGCCATTATAGTATTGTTATTATTACCACCATATATGTGCTGTTCTTCAGGGATCCCAGTTATATACAAATCTGACCTAAAGACATTCTCAGGAGCATATCCTGTCCATGACCCGGGGACCACCTGTACTTCCAAACTATACTCTGGGAGCATGCATTCTAATTTACCAGATATACTGAATACTGCACTTGCCTATATGGATGTAATCTTGAGAGTAAAAGGCTAATTGTGATGTATTTACATTTTCAATCGCTTCTTGATCAGGACTTGGTGCCCCCCACAAGCACAAAACACATCTGAACCTTTGGAAAAAACTCCAAACAATCAAACAAAAAAGAGCATGCAGACCAAGAATGTGCCATTGGAACTCCTGACATCACCCTTGCATCCCTGTGTCCTGTGGTACTGTGACTGTTGAAGGCCTCAGGAGCCAGAATTCCCAGCTCTGGCAGTTACTAGCTTAGTGCCTTAGGTAAGTAACTGAAGTACTAGAAAGCAAACTTTCCAGTGAAAGACATTCACTAAAAACTACACTCAAAATGCCTGTTTATCTGGAAAGGTTGAGACATCAAATCTAACAGCAGAATGAAATAAATACACAACAGGGGCTGGTCACTGTTCAGAGAAAGGGTGTTAAATGCCTGACCTCTATTCTGTCCTGTGCACCAGAAGTGATACCTCGAAGGAGGCTGTGTTAAAGCTGAAGGAATTAGTGCTTTACGTATCTCATCAATGCTTTCTGTTCATAGGTCCTCTGGGTTTGCCCACGTTACCCCATTGCACTTCACACCATAATGTGAACCCCTATAACCTAACAATGCTTTGTGTCCTACCTGATTTGGCTCATATGGGGTAAAGAACAATGAAGGTGGGGTTTGAAGAAAACATCCTAGAATCACAAACCAGAAAGGACTGGTTACATGATCTCTAGGAAATAAATGTCAAAGTTTAAGGGTAAAAGAGAATTGGACTATGGAAGAACCTTAAGGCCAGAAGAAGTGTCTGGATTTGAGAAGATGCCTCCTGATGAAAACAGTGCTTTAAGAAGGGCATTCCAGCAACAGAAAGGAGGCAGGGAGATCAGGTGGTATTTTCCCAGTTTAATAAATATAAGGAGGTAGAAGTGGGAGTCAGAATGATTATAGGAGAAACTGCAAATGAAGAAATCAGAGGGATCTAAAAATTGGATATGTAAAAAGGTAAACTTTGTAACCCATGGAGATATTGTTTTATCTGATTATAGGTTGAGTTTCAATGTTTTTAGTAGGAAAAAACAAAAGCAAGTCTCGTAAAAAATCTTCATCTTTCCCAAGAATGTGAAAGGCTTCTTAATTTCTCACCCCTGCCTCCCAGGGCCATGCATATGGGAACTGCTGTACCAAATTATTACAACATGCAAGTCTATCTGGAGCTAACCTTAGGCAACCCTCCAAGGTTCCACAAGTACAGAATTAATCAGCTCAACCACTAAGTGGTTTGAACCACGGGGAATAAGGTGCATTGTGCTCCAAGCTGCCCTGGCTGCCCGTTTTCTCCCAAGTGCGACTCAAGGTGCAAAAGTCACAAATGGCTTGGGCTAAAGATGTGTCTTCACCATGTGGCCCCATGGGAAACAAAGTCAGCTGGTGTGCATCTGCCAGATGTACCACACATCCACAGCAGGAAGCTGGAGCTGTAGTCATCTGTGACCCTGGGGCTTTACTCACGATTGAGAACCTCTGTCATTCACTGCAGTAGAGAAGAGCTAGCCTTCAGAGACCAGTGCAAGACAGCTTGTGAGCTGTGTGTTTACACACACCTTGATAATTCTTGCTTTCATGAGATCTAGTTTAATTATCTGATGGCCGTTTTTGCATTTGGCCTCAGAAGGCCTGGGTCTGGGAGCCCCATTCTCTGGTTTTAGAGATCAACTTGCATTCAGGAGAGAAAAGAGAAAGATGGAGGCAAAATGAGTATGAAGAGACAAAGGAGACAAAGCATCACAGGAACAAATTAAAGCTTGGTGAGAGCTGCCCGGTGGTACAGAACTAGGAACACACTTGTCTTTTCAAATATCACAGCCACAGTCACAGATAATATTTCATTGCTTGGAATAGAACCCAACATTTTACACTAGGACAATGAGCCCTTTCTTCTCCAGGTAATGATGAGCTTGTTCCTGAAATAAATGGTCACATGTGGTCGTTGAAGGAAGTTGATGGGCCTTTGGGGACTCTGCTTTTAGCAAGATCAGGAGAGTCACCCCCACTCTGTCTTCCTCATTGTCCTTTATCCATGTAAACTGTTTAAGACAGGAGATTTTCCAAAGTAAAATTTCTGGAACTGGCATAAGTTGGAGGAAATAAATTGTGGACCCTGCAGCAGTAGATTAAGGATGGCTATCTGGAAGAAATGGATTTTTTCTGGTCTGTCCACTGGCTGCTGCTGTGCTCCAGGGGAAAGTGGGGTAAGGGGACACACAGGGCACCTTGAAGTGGAGTTCTTGCACTGTCACTTCCTGACTCCTGGCCCTGGCCTCCACATTCTTATGGGTGCTTTTCCTAGCCCACCTCGATCCTCTGCAAGGTGCCTGGGAAAGTAAAGCTGGCTAGGTTTTCCAGGTACAGCATCAGACTCACGGAACATCATTCTTTTGGTTTTAATAACCCTGGCAGCAACCTGTCACCACAACAGGATTCCTTAAGGACCGTGTGCTCTGTGACTCAGAGGCTCAAAATAAAAGAGGAGGAGACATCACTGTCGACCGGCCAAATCCCAAGAGTAGGACAGAGCCATGTCAGCACAGGCTGAGCTCTCCCTTAAGACTAGCTTTATTTTCTAATGACCAAAGGATTGTGACAAAACCGGGTGGGGGAAAAGCACTCTGGAGGAGCTCAATAAACGAACAAGAAAAGCGTAGAAATTTTTTTCAGCCAGATTGTTTTTAGGACAAAGTCTGTCTGGTCAACTGCCAACTGTCAACTGCGCCAGCCTCCTGGGACAAATCACAGTCTGCGTATGGCTACAACTTCACAGAGGCAGTGCAGCCAAATGGAGGAGCAGAGAAAAAACCAAAACGAAGCAAAATGAATGTGACCAATTTTTTTAAAAAGTTAAAAAGGGAGCTATGTTTACTTTGGAGAAAATTAACCCATACCACGAAATGTACAATCACAATTAACAAGCATCTTCCCTTTTCTACTAGAACCAAGTAACACATGTTGTTTTTTCATGATGGAAGACTAAACTTTCAAAATTACATTTTAATTCAGTTTAACAGCAGAATCGATTCTCAGTTTATTCTAGAAAACGTTTTTTTAATGCCAGATGTGGCTACGGGTTTTATTTTGTTTTTGTTATCTACATTGTGTGTTCTTGCATATATAGACCAAAGGCTGAATCGAACATTTTACCTGCTGGTACTAATTTTTAATCAACCTGAATGATAGCTGTTCCTGCTCCCAGAAAAATAGAGATTCAGCGTATAAAACTGATGAGAGTGTAGTTTTAGGCATTTACATTTCCCTTTGTTCTGAGCATATGTTTTACAGTTTTATTCTCACTAAGTGATTTTGGCTGTAGTACAGGATACGCGATTTTCAATAACAGCATTATTTCCATTCCCCCAAAGAAACCCAAACATCAGTCTGATTCTTAAAGCGAGCAGCAATGGTGAAAAGACACTTACCTGGAGATAAAAAGGAAGTAAACTGATAGAATATTTCGGTATCCTTCTTCTGCCCGCTGTATCCCACAATGCTGCCGACCTCGAGCGGGAAGGTCTTGAGGAGAGCACCAGTAGCCAGGTCGTGAAGCTGCAGAATGTTCTTCACGTCGTGGAGGTAGCATAAGACCAAAAAGTTGGACCTGACGCAAGCTACCCATTCTGAAAAGGAGAGGAGATAAAACCTTTTGAAAATCAATGAAAAACATACTACTTATTTAATTGAACAGTTCTAGAGATACACATTGTGTTACGCAGCAATGAGACTTGCAAAATCATTTTATAATTGGTCTTAATTATTCATCTAGTTGTTAAGCATATTCCTTAAATAAATGATTATTGCTGTTATATCTAGAGAAAATAAAACATTCTTCACTTTGGGCCAGGAGCTTATGATGACCTAGATAATGTGTGGAATATAAATAATCCTGCCTGTTTTGTGTCCAATATCACACTACAGGAGCTATTAAAAAAAAATCAACAACAAAAACCAAATCATAATTCAAATAAACAAGGTTGTTTATTTGACAAAAATATGTTAAGCCCTTGGTATGCATCAGGTTCCCTGCAAGGTGCTGGAGAGACAAGTGGAAAGATGAGGTCAATTCTGCTCTTGAGGCACAATCACATAAAAATACAAGTAGTAAGATGTAAACAAAGGTAAGTGACTGGTTGGTTGAGGACCCACGATGAGTGAGAGCCCTTGAACACAGGTGTATGGAGACAGGGTTAGGTGATGGGGGTCCATCAGGGAAAGGACAGCCTTCCAGGGATGAGGTGGTGGGAAGACAGGCGACTTAAGGAATGGAGGCCAGAGCAAGGCAGGAGGAGAGAGGAAAGGAACATGAATGCATGAACAGCAGGAAGGATGGAAGGGAGGAAGACTGGTAAAGAGAACAAGTGAGAAATCCATTTTTAAGAAGAAAAAAGTTGTTCGGTTCAGGGCTGGGTGGCCATGCTGGCGGTGGCCTAATGGGGCATTCCGTGAGCCAGGTAGAAGGGAGGTTAGTTACCAGTTACTGAAGGGCCATTGTTTGAACAGAAGGGTGACATAAATAACGATGGCATTAAGAAAGCCTGTATCTGACAGCTGAATGCAGAACAATGGAAGTCTGTGTAAGGACAGAGGGGAGACGAGTACAAACACTACTACATAAGCCAGTAGAACAACAGATCAAGCTGGGGATAAAGACCAGGCAGGAAAGAAAAGAAATGAAGGGCATTTCCTAAGAAGAATCCCCAGGACTTGGTGACTGCAGGGATATGGAGAGTGAGGTAGAGTTCTCAACTCTCAAGGCTACAGCTTGCAGAAACAGTGCCCAGTGACAGAGCTGGGACAGCAGGAGTGAATCAGGCCACGGGGAGCAGGGAGAACCAAGGGGCAGGCACAGAGTCAGCCTGAGGTCAGCAGGGTCACCCGGAGGGAAAGATGCCGCAGAGATGGAAGTAAGGACAGGGCTGCAGGTGGCAGGCAAACAAGCTAAAAAGATGCCTTTCTTGGGTTTTGTGGGGGAGTGTGGTGGGGTTCTTGACGCTGCTTATTTTTGTAACCCGAGATACTAGCAGTTCACGCTTGTGATGTCAGACTTTATCCACATGAACAAGACAACACCCAGAGGGAACTCTGAGATCACCTGGGCCCCAGTCTTGGGTTGTTTAGATTACTACGGCTAACTTTTCAAGGAAGGAGGTAAAGAACTCTTATATCCATAAGTAATTTGGTCATTCTCCAACACAATTTTTTTAAAGCACCTCAGTTAAGCGATATTGTTCATGTGGCCTAATGCTTTAAAGATAGAAAAGTATGGGAAAAAAATGAAATAAATTATAGCTGTCAAAGAATAATCAATCTATGTTAACTATGAGTACATCAGAATTATAAAACAGACAAAAGTGAGTAAGAAAAGGACAAGGTGATTTGTAGACTGTCATTAATAAAAGCTCTGACTTTATAGCTGTACTTTATGACTCATCTCTAGTTTTTATTCTCAACAGAGCATTCTGTGCTAATGATACATAGCAAATTCAACCGTGCTTCTCTTTGAATTGATGAATTCTATATTCAAGGTTTCCCCTTTCCAGTTTAAAGAACTTATAACCTTTTTAGAAGGAAGGCTATAAAAATATATCATCCCCCCAAATCTCCAAGCATTAATTTGCATTTCATTAGATCTATAAGGTGGGATGTCACTTTAAGGCACAGTTAATACCCCTTTTTTGGCTTAGATGGCAGAAAATTCAGATGCCTTGGGAACTATTTACAACATCCATGATGGCTCCCTACACAAGAATCACTGTTCCAACCTGACTTGCACCTGAAAACTCCTTAGGGCACCCTGTATGAAGACCTATGCCAGCACGTCTCATCTCAGGTGAAGCTCGTGGCATGGAGTGCTGAATCTGGCACTCAGGAAGCACTGAACGCTGGCAGAAACAGATTCATTGCATAAAGACATTAAAGGAAATGGTAAAAAACCTGTTCCGCAACTCATGGATCCCTCATCCAAATATAAATAAGGGTCAGAGAGTGAACAGAAGGTTCTGATGAGACAAGTGATGAGATTTCCTTGGAAAGAGCCCCTGCCATGCTGTAAGTCCCCCTCCCGACTGGAGTGAGGGTGTCAGGGTTATTGCCTTCTAGTAACCCCAGCCTGAGAGAGACAGAGTACTGGCAGCTGATCCAAACCTGAGAAGTCAAAGGGACTGTGTTGGAAACTCAGAAGGCAGAAGAAGGGCCAGCTGCTCTGGAAGAAGACCCTGGGAGGGGCTGCTGCTGTGGGCTGCAGATGTGGACTTTGCAGGAAAGAGCAGGCCATCTGGAGATCTCAGTACAAGAGGGCGGAGAGGTGCAGCCAGATGCCCAGGGGCTGAGGAGAGTCTCAAGCAAACATACAGTAATACTTTCTCTAGGGCCAAGGGCACTGCAGTGACAACAGCCCAGAAGGAAGTGCCCATAGGAAACTGTGGCCCTGGGAGGGTCAGCTGGAATCATCTGCCACCGCCATACCCCCAAGCAATGTCAGGTTTAAATACCTGCCGGGCACAGAGAGCATACTGCCTTGAGCCAGGGAGAAAGAGTCCCTTATTGGTCCCGGACAGGAACCTGGATCTGTCTGACTCCAACACCTGTGCATTAGTTCTCTGAAAAACATATTTTAGGACTGTTTTATCTGAGACAGGGCCACTCTGCAGATCTCAAAAAAGATGATTTTCCTAATTATATACCATAAATCTTTGCATTTTTAAATGGCCCTAGGTTTTATCCTCATTCAGTCCATGAGAAGTTCACCTCCAACAAGTAAACTCTTCATTGGCCTGAAGGCATTGAATGCTCCTTTTGTGTAAAAACTTTTCCCCAAATTATTGAGTCTTATTCTAACCGAATTCAGCTTTCACACAATAAATAATTTATAAAGCAGCATATCATTTTTGGAAAAATCACAGAGAGAATGAATAAAAGGTAACTGAAAGGCACCGTGAGACACAACTGATATGGAAGTGAGGTTCTCAAGAGGCTAATGTAGTTCACTGCACAAAGCAGCTACTGCAATGGGTTTCAATTAAATCTGACAACAGTCTACTCTTTTTCCTAATAAGAGGGCTGTAAATCCACCCTAAGATCTACAACAGGTATAACACAAATAGCCAAAGGTTATTCAAAAGCTTAAAGCTGAGGGTTCTAAATTTAAATAGTTTAAAAAATTAAATGTTTGTGATTATTATCAAAAGTACACGAAGACAACTGTTATTAAAAAAAAGTACCTTTAAAAGTCAGAATTCACATCTTCATGATTTTTATGAACACCCTGCATTTCTGTATGATATCACACTAAGCTACAAAGATGTCACACAGTAAAGACTTGGATATGCTGTGAGGCACTTCATTCCTAAGGAAGGTTAATTAATGATTCCAGGTTCAGTACCTGGTCACTAGAGAATGAGAGATGGGCTAACTTGTTGACATTCTCACCAAAAACAAAAGCACGATTTTTAAGTAACATGTACTCTTACCTAAGACATCTTTCTTGTGCTCAGGAACAAGCACTTTCCACTTAGACTCATCAGGATCCATAAAGTCGATGTTGATCAGGCGATAATTGGGAGAATGGCGATTCGTCTTGAATGTGAACACTGTCCCCTCGTTGGTAACATAGTCATACTCTCCTTCAAAGTTGTCGATCAGTTTTACCCACTTCAGGATTCCTGGCAAGAGACCAAGCATTCCCGTCATCTCTCCAATGTTTGAAAATGGTGCTGGTCTGGGTGTAGGGAGGGGAGGGTAGATCTTTCCTATCTATGGAACATAAAGCAGAGATGACATCTGGAAGATCTAAGGCAGGGGTGGAGAACCTATGACCTTCTAGGTCCTTAAGTGCAGGCTTTGGACTGAGTCCAGATTTTACAGAACAAATCCTTTTAATTTTATTAATACACTTTTGTTTGTCTTTTATATTTTTATTTTATCTTTAAAATGAATGTATTTAAAATACCAAAGAATAAAATAAGTTTAAGTGAAATAATCCTCCCAGACTGACTGGCACGATTAGAACATTAGTAAGCCATAAGGGCTAAATGGATGGCTGCTATGCTCATGATTTAGTTCTAACTTCCCTCACCTGATTGGTGCCACTACCGCAAAAGGCTGGTTGGCAAGTTTTATGAGGGTCGAGTACACCAGTCTGTTATCAGCTTTTGACAACGGTGCACTGTGTTTCTGTTTGAAGTGGTATTTGTGCATAGATGCACACCTCAATAGTATCTTTTAATTCTGTCAGCTTAACAGCCCATCATGTCAAAGAAGACCAAGAGAATGCTGAAGGAGGAAAACAGATTTTTTAATGAGGACCGGGACTTGCAATATTATCTTGTTTCTGCTAAAGGTAAGAGGATTTGCTTGCTTTGTGATACAACAATATCAACATTAAAGAAATTCAATGCTCATCAGCATTGTAACACTCATAAGGACCATAAATATTTTAAGTTAAAGGAAGAGGCATGAAAGGTTGTAGTGCAGAAATTAAAAGATGAAAAGCAAATATAAAGACAATTCTTTCAAGCAGCAATAAGACCCGGAAATAACGCCACTGAAGCAACTTATAAAGTACCTCATATACTTGGGAAAAAAGGGAAGCCATTCAGTGATGCAGAAATTGCAAAAGAAGGCACTGTTGAAGTTGTAGGATGCTTAGAGCGCAATGTTTCAAAGTACAAACAACTGCCTCTTTCAAGCACCATAACTGATTGGCAGTATAAACTAGGCTTCAACTTAACAGAACAACTTCATGCACTACTTCAAAAGGAAAATATATATTATTCAACTGCTTTGGATGAATCATCTGATACTACTGACTCAGCCTAGGTGTTATACTTCATTTGGGTCCTAACAGAAGATTTTCTTTGCTACGAAGAGTTACTCGCTTTGGGCACTCTGGGGAACAGAACACAGGGAACAGATATCTTCAACAACTTTCAAGATAAATGTCATGAAGTTGGACTGAATTTGATAGATTGACACCTTCCATGACAGGAAAACATGAAGGGTTTATTACACAGATAAAAAAAAGAATTAACAAATCCAGACGCTCTCATTTCTTTTCACTGCATCAGCAAAATCTCTGTGCCTAAAGCTACTATTTTAAGTGACATTTTGCAACAAGTTAGAAGTGTTGTTAACTATACCCATGCAAATGCAATATGGCATCATCAGTTTCATAACATGCTAAAGTTGAACCATGAGGTATTCAGTGTGGATTTGCTGTATCATTCTAAAGTTCATTGGCTATCAAAGGGATAGGTGTTAGCCAAAATTTTATCTCTGCAAGAACAGATAGTTAAATTTCATGAAGTACAGAATCAGCAATGTGAATTACTGAAAGATTTCCATAGGAATGCAGCATTTCTGTGTGATACCATGTCAACTTGAATATTTCTTTGCAAGGTAAAACTAAGTCTATATTATATATGATATGCAGCAAAAAATCCAAGCATTTCAAGAAAAGCTATCTTTTTTGAAAACACTTCTTAAAAGGAAATTTTCGATAAACATTTTCCCCAGTTAGCAAAGGTCACTGATGAAGATGATATATGTGAATCATCTGAAGACTATGCAGCTGTTACAGACTTATTAATTGGAGAATACAATGAAAGTTTCACTGACTTTGAGAATATGACATCACACTCAAATTAGCATTTCAGCCTCACCTAGCTGATATCACCAAGACACCTAAAGAACACAGACGAAACTGATTGAGCTCTCAGTAGATCACATTTTAAAGTTAGTCTTTCATGCTAAAAAAGATACAAATGAAATATGGAAAAATGCAGAATACCCACACCTTCGGCAACATGCCCCCAAAATGCTTTCTTGTTTTTCAACCATTTATTGTTGTGAATCTACATTTTCCTACATAACCCAAGTCAAGACACCCTTAACATCACAAATGACTGATACCCATCTAGAGATACTGTGGACCTCCATGCTGCAACCAAATATTCAAATGTTTTCCAAGAAAATGCAGATACAACAAAGTCATTAAAAGGTTAGTTAACTTTAAAATTAACAGTTTTCATTTTTTGAAATTATTAAGTACATAGTAGTTAGATTTTTGTAAAAATAATGTACATTTTTAAACATATCTAATTGAAGTTTCTTGAATGTGGCCTTATTTGATTACAGCTAAATTAATGTGGCCTTCCAACATGAAAAGCTTCCCTACCCCTGACCTAAAGCACGAAAAAGAGCAAGGACCAGTTGTGGGTGAATAATAAGGTTTATAAAAAATGCTAATGAAAACCTGAAAAACCTGGCAAGGAGGTGACAATGAAGGACCTCTCCTCCTAGCCAATCATCTCACATAATCTGGTAAATCCTCTTCCACCCGACCGGTCTCAAATCTGCACACTTCTCTCCACCTCTCCTGCTATCACACCACTCCAACGTCTTCTCCCTCCTGGTCTACAGCAGTGGCTCCCAGCTAGGGACATTTCACCCACAGGGGACATCTGGAAATGTCTGGAGACATTTTTGGTTGTCACAACTTGAGGGCGGGGCTGCTACTGGCACCTACTGGGTAGAGGCCAGAGATGTGGCTACACATGCTACGATGCACAGGACAACCCAACACAGCAGCAGCCAGCTCAAGCAGTCAACAGTGCCAAGCCTGAGACACCTTGGTAGATAGCACTCAGTTTCCCACCGCCACTCTTGATTATCTTGGTATAGCAGCCACCACAATGTCTTAATATCCTCAACTGGTCCCTTTTAGTGCTCTTCGAGACATTCAATGACTTCTTCATTACACTTTGAATAAAATCCAAAGTCCTCCTCAAGTTCTCCATGGTCTTGCATACTATGGTTCTTTCCCTCCTGGCCAGTGTCCGATAGCTCCAACTCTTGCCTCACTTCCTGCATTCTAGTGCCACTGGCTTTGTCAGAGTCCTTAAAATGAGCTTCCAGGCCTTGTCATAGACACTTTCCTCTACCTGGCCCACTCTCAAATACCTAGCCACTTACAATCGGCACGCAGTTCATTTCTTCATGGCACTTTCCTCAAGATATAACTATGCATTTATTTGTTTATTATTTGTCTTTTTTATTCACTATTGCATATTCAGCACCAAAACAGAGTGGCAGGTAACTTCAAAGGTACGAAACAAAATAAAATTTGCATTGAACAAAAGATGGGACACTTTTTAGTTCTTCTAAGAACTAGTCTGGAGATGGTCATCACTAAAAAAATATTTTTTTTTTTTTTGGAGACAGAGTCTCACTCTGTTGCCCAGGCTAGAGTGCCGTGGTGTCAGCCTAGCTCACAGCAACCTTAAACTCCTGGCTCAAGTAATCCTTCTGCCTCAGCCTCCCAAGTAGCTGGGACTACAGGCATGCGCCACCATGCCCGGCTAATTTTTTCTATATATTTTTAGTTGTCCAGATAATTTCTTTCTATTTTTTTACAGTAGAGATGGGGTCTTGAGCTTGCTCAGGCTGGTCTCGAACTCCTGACCTCGAGTGATCCTCCTGTCTCAGCCTCCCAGAGTGCTAGGATTACAGGTGTGAGCCACCGTGCCCGGCCACTAAAAAAAATCTTAAACATGTTCACTATCATCATTTAAATGGCTCCTAAATGCTGCTTTTAATATCTAAAAAAATAACTCCCCAAGCCCACTGGAAAGACATCTGCTTTGCAATGTATCTGACACAGATGTTCCAGAGAACATTTCAAAAGTTTTATAAACGAAAAAGTTCTATGACTTCTAAACTACTAAAAGGCGATGCCAGATCTTAGCTATTTTCCAATTATCTACTTTTAATTTCACAGTGAAATTGCTATATTAATTTTGGATAGTTCATTTATATTCCTTGAATCTTTCAAGGCAATTTTACGTTCATTATCTCATTCGTTTGCATATCTTATCTTTATATAATTTGTTATTGAATTAAGCTTATCAGGGAATATAAGTTCCACCACAGAAAGAGAGTTTGTGGTCACATATATTTGGATTAAGACCCCAGCTCTAACACTACTTAGTTGGGCGACCGTGAGTAATCTCTTCAATCCCTACTAAACCACATTTTCTCAACTGTAAACTAGGAATAATAAGGAAATGTGAAAATTATTATAAAAGTAACTACTAGTATCTACCCCACAATAAAAACTCAACAAATATTATTTAAAAATAAGTGACTGAGATTAAGACTAGCAATAAGGTAAGCAATTAAAAAGTATCAGTTAGAAAATGTGGGGGAATCTCCTTCATAATAGAGGCAAAATTAATAAAATACTTAGGAATGCATTTAACATGAAATGTGGAGTCTATATGAAGACACCTCTAAAATTTGTCTAAGGAAACTTAAAAATAAAAAGACAAATAAACCTGAATAGCTGGTAACACACGACATGTCCCTACATGGGAAGACTCAATAGTTCAAAGGTGCAAATAATCCCAGAGGAAATCTATAGATTTAACACAATTCCAATCAAAATCCAAATGAGACTTTCGGGGAATACGACATCATTCTAAAATTCATCTTGAAGAATAAACACTAAAGACAGTCAATATGTTTTTGGTAATAGAATAATGAATACACTATGATGCTGTAAACAAGTCCCCTTTCCCCCAAGGCAATTATCATTTTGACTTTTATGCTAATCTCCTTCTTGCTTTCCTTTGTACTTTTTCTGCCTTCATATGCATCCATAACATTAGTTTTGTCTCATTTTTGGACTCTATATATAATGAAATCATATAACACACATTCTTTTGCATCTGACTTTCATGACATTATACTTGTGAGATTGTTCCTCCTTTAGTTATTGTTATTGACTTTTGGCTAAATCCTATTGTGCTCAAAGAACATACACTATATGATTTCAATCCTTTTAAATTTGTGGAGAAAAGCTTCATGACCTAAATTTTAAAAATGTTTTATAAATGTTCCTGTATGTAACTGAAAATAATGTATATTCTATAGTTGTTGGTGCAATATGCTAAATATGCCTATTAGGTCATTTGTTAATCATATAGTTTAAATTTTCTGTATATTTACTTATTTCTCTTGGCCATCTGGTCTATCAGTCACAGAAAGGCATGTTAAAAAATGTTCCTCTATGATTGTGGATTTGTGTATTTTTACTTGTATTTCTATTAATTCTTGCTCCCTATATATTGAAATTATGTTATTAGATATATACAATTATCATTTCTACGTAGAACTGAACCTTTTATGATTATGAAGTATTATCTAGTATGCTTTTTGCTTTAAAGTCTACTTTCATATTAAAATAGCTGCACCATTTTCATGGTAGAATGTTAGACCAGTTATTATTCACTTTCTCATTAGTTCTGTGATACCTTCAAATAGACATTTTTCCCTCCAGCTTTTCTAGTTGTCTTCTGTGGAATGGTTTGTTCCAATCTCTAGTTTATCATTTTTGGAAAGAGTTTGTTTGCTCTTCTTCGTGTCTATAAACTCACATGTTGCTCTACCTCTTGGTGGGCTGCATTCTAGGTAGTTTCTTTACATTTACATTCTATTCCACTAATTCTCTCTTCAGTTGTGTCTAATCTTCTCTTTAAACAAATAACTGTACCTTTTTTTTTTTTTTTTTTGGAGACAGGGTCTTGCTTTCCTGCCTGGGCTAGAGTGCAGTGTCATCATCATAGCTCACTGCAACCTCACACTCCTGGGCTCAAGCAATTCTCCTGCCTCAGCCTCCCAAGTAACGAAGACTACAGGCATGTCCGGCTACTAAGTTTTCTATTTTTTATTTCTAGAAGTTCTTCTTAGTCTTTTTTAAAATCTGTTTGGTCATTCTTTTCAGCATCTCATTTCTTCCTTATGTTCCAGTTTCTCATTTATTTTTTTAAAGCAGCATCATAATGACTGTTTATTTTTAAGTGTATTAACATACTTATTCTTTATTAAGGAATCTGATAATTTCACCCTGGTGTTTCTGCTGGCTCTATTTCTCAATGCTGGTGAATTTCTTCATCTGATTTATGATATTTGACTGTGAACTGCTGATTTTCCTTGAAACATTATCTGTGGGAATTCTTGGAGGCCTGGGTTGAAATGGAATTCTTCCAGAGAAGATCTGTATTTGCTTCTGCTTGCCTCTTGGGATGCAACCAACCTGAGAGCACTTTAAATTACATTCTTGGCATGAGGATTTTGGACCTCACAGGTACAACCGAGTCAACCCACACTCATGTGAAGGTCAGTCTTCCTCATCTTTTAGAAGAAGTCATATCCTGTCGTATCCAACCCCTCACTAGTGCCAAGGCAAAGACAGGCAGGTTTCCGTACTGTGTACTGCTCACCCTCAGCCCCACCACTGGCAGGTTTATCTATCAATCACCCTTACGTTGATGATCTCTCTCATTAGAATCCCAATTATGGAGAACTACAGGCTTTCTCTCTTATCCTCCTTACCCCAGAAGAAACATTCAGGGACAATCCAGCTCATGTTCCAGGATGCTGCTTTCATTTTTCTTTGGTCTTTATGGTTTTCCTTCTTTTGTGTCAACTTAGCAATGTATTTGGAAAGATGCTTTATAAATATTATACATTTCAATTGGGATGTTATTCAAAGTATGCAATCTGCCAAACTCCCAGAAACAGAAGTCCTTACAGTTAATTTTCATAAAAGGTTAAACTCTGCATCTGAGTTGCAATTATGTTTTTTCCAGTGATAAACTGCTAACCTCAAGACTCCTCAGCAGGTGATCCACTCAAAGGTAACTGCATCTTCGTTTACATAAAACAAGGCTTAAAAAAAAATCCCCATTCTTTAACAGAAAAAACAATTTAAGTAAAATAATTAGCTGGCAATATAAAATTTGAAGGTAACAAGAAATGTACATTTATTTATGATAAGAATGATGAAACAATTTTCTGGACCATGACATTTGTAGACACAAAATCTTAGTTCAGTGAAATGTCAGATTCCTTAAATCTTCCCCTAACAATAAAGCATTTCCTGATGTGAAACCTTTATTTCACAAAGTAACCATCTTATGGTTTCTGCCTGAAAAGGTCTTGTAGCCAGTGGTATTTATCATGACCGCTCCCTACCCAAAGTCACTAAAGTATCCACCAAAGGCAAAACACAACAGAAATTTCCTTCAGTACTCTATAATCAGCTAAGTCTGAAGATGTGGCACATTAACTATCAAGCTCCAGTGAACAACAAAGCAACAAAAAAATTTATGGTCATTATCTACTGCCAAATTCTGAAGCATTAACCTTAGCCATAAGTAAATACAAACCTAAGCTCATTCAAAATAAGGAATGTGGCTGGATTTACAAAAATTCAGCTATAAAATCTGAAAAACAGTCCAAAGTATAGGCCCTCACAGAGCAGGATGTTTTAAAAGAGAGCTCATGAAATCCTTTTGCTCTCCTGAAGCCTTGCGCCTCAGGGCTTTGGTAGAGAAATGAATCAAGAGAAAAGGTATTTCAGTTGAACAATGGGGCTCATTCATTTTTGCAACTCACAAGTTAGAACACTGTTGATTTAAATGGAAAATAGGAAAATTACTTTTAAAAAAGCGACATGACTGAGCTCTTTAACCATTTCACTTTTTGGCCACCTTCTCTGAGGTTCTTTTATCTGTAAGTGGCATTACACACTCTGAAGCCAACAGAATTCAATTCCTGAAACTCTTCGCATTAAAAAGTTAAAATTACTTTTTACAAACCTTCTTGGTGGGTACTGATTCATTTACTGAGTGAAGATTAGCTTCAAATTAATCATTTTATGCTTTTTCTAGAGCAAAGTCATACTTTCATTACTCTCTTTGAAAAACATCAATGATATTAACTACATTTCATAAAAATGTACAAGCTATCTAATAAAAGGAACTCAAGTGCTTTTATACTTTATAAAAACTCTATCATAAAGATAACAAATACAAGGTGTGGCCAGGCTCTGAGGCTGAAGGGGCAAAGGCTGCTGTTCTCTTTGGCCTGAATGACTTCCTTCTGTCTCACTCTGCCACATGATAATGGTTAGAACACAGGCCTCGGAATGAAACTGACCTGGATCCAAATCTTTAAACAGCATTAGGAAAGCTATTTGGCCACACCAACCTCAGTTTCGTGGGGATAATAATTTGTTCAGAAGAATGAATGAATTACCTACATGCATAGTTCAGAACCTGGCATGCAGGAAATGCTACATAAACAATACTTGCTATTAATATTATTTCAAATAATCCCAGCATTCTTCAAGCGACAGAAATAAACAGATCATGGCCTCTGAATAGTATGATTCACTGCTAATAGTGAATGTTTAAAATCTAATTTCCTTCTCTCATGGCACACAGCCATTTTCCAAGAAAAAGTCCTTATAATCACTGGTTTTAAAATTAGTACAAATACTAATTTTATCACTGGTATTTTGTCTTTTATGTCAAATTTCATATTTTGCTTCTTATTTCTGCACTGTTTTTTGATGTCCTAGTTCTTTTTGGCTTTTTTGCATTCCCACTCTGACACACTTAACATTTTCTTCCAGTTCCCTGTCTTCTCACTGATGCCCTCCTCCTCTGTTAGTCTGGCTTTTAGCACTCAGATGACTTTGCTAAGTTTTACATAACTTATGTACTTAAAGTTTCTCCAATGTTTATCTCCCCTTTTCCAATCTACCCCAAAAAGATGCCCAGCCCAACTAGGCATGAACAACAGAATCAACATTGTCTCTGCTACCTAAAAACAAGAGATGCATTATCCAGAGATGGCAAAATGAACAACATACGTGTCTAACAAATACCAAATTTCCTTTTATGGTTATGTGTTAGTATGTAGTATAGATTAATTTCTTTTGCAGGAAAAAGCCAATTTTTAGTGGCCTGAAAGCATTAAAATAAAGACACGGTAAGCAAAAAAGGAAAAAACAGAGAGGCAAGTTAGTGAAAGCCTGGGCAAAGTTCAGGGTAAGCTGACATTTCTTTACAAAAATCAGTTATGTTATAGCATCATCCACCTTTCCTCCCAAAACCCTTCATAAATGCTGGGATATGAGCAAAAACCATTCCAGGACTGTTTTAAAGATGCCTACATAGAAGAAGGGTGTTGAGTTACTAACAGCAAGGATTTCAGATTTATTTATAGTTTTTTCCCCTAACAATTGCTTCTTAAGGATTAGATTTAAAAATCTCTGATGTGATTTTAAATGTATTCAGAATAGGGATAAAATGGTCAGCTCCTTTTTTGCTGCTAATTATCCTATAAGGCAGGCAATAATGTATCTGACTTTTTGAAAGAAACAAAGAGGGAACAAAGAAAGAAAACAGAAAGGAGAAAGAGGGAGTCTGTGCACTTCGTCATAGCACCTGACACCCACTGGAACCGAGCGCTGACAATCTCCATGTCTACCATCCAGTGGGTGGGGGGCACATGAAGAGCAGGGACCACCAGGTGTCGTGACCTCAACTACCCAACACAATGCCTGGCACAGAGTGGGCCACTGACTGATACATGTCTACTTCGTGACTAAATATAAAATGTATATACTCCTACATTTCAGACTCAACTTTACATATAGTTGTTTATAATGCAAAGACAACGAAAGTCACCAAATTTAAATTTTAAAGAAGTTATTAGTATCTTCCACATTTCTAATTCAGGTTTTTAGAAACTTATATCCCTAAGTTAAATATATTTTTAAGGTACAAAGTCACTTACGTTTTCATATAAATTTTTAAAGGTCCACATATTTGAGAGAAAAAGAGACAGCTTTGAGTCTTGCTATTTAAACATAATGCAGACAATATGTGAAAATTTATTCTAAATTTGCCTAAGTATATGAAGCAACTTTACAGATATTTAAAATAGGATTATTTGTAGCAATATTAGGAAACAAAGTGTATGTGTATGTATGTATATATATATATATAGGTGTATATATATACACACTTCAAAAGAAATAGTCTTGATTAGCAAAGTATAGAAAATATAACTAAGAAAATCCAGAAAAATTATTTGCTTGTAAGGTTCAGAATGATTAGTTTCAACTAATATGCAGGCATGAATCACATTAAAAATCACAGGAGTCAAGACTCAGCTGTCTTTTCTGTTGCAGAACTAATGAAATGCCATGCTAGCCTGATGTCCTTAATAATATCTTGATACTGCTTCATTTTTGGTTTTAAACACGCAACAGAGTTAAGAGAAACAGAAATCTTCTGCTTATATAATATACAAGACTGAAAATATATGATCTGTAACCCATCATCCTCAGGGTTTAATAAAGAACAAAAATTTAATTAAAAAAAATTTAGGAGGCCACAGGGGTAAATATTCAAAATGCCTGAAAGTAAATTAAGAGTTATAGAGAGAGGATGGCTTATCAAGCAGGATCACCTCAGCACAAGGATCCCTAAAGGGACCAGTGCCGTTGTTGGAGACAAGCTGGTGCACACCTACTCTGAGTCCAACAGGGACTGTTCCAGGGGCTGGGGACTCCACAGGGAACAAGTCAGGAAAGGTCCCTGATCTCAGGCAGCTCACGGATCTCCACACAAAGGGCTTTTGTATGGAGAGAAAACAGAAGGGGCAACTGTAGCGAACCAGTATGCACCAAAATCACAAGGAAGCCTGGTAACCTCTGTGGCAAAAATCTCCCTTCTCCCAAAGCAAGAAGATAGTGACTCCACACGTTTCTCTGGTAGCCAGTGGAGAAAAGGGTGCGATACTCCTTGCAGAAGACCTGCTGTTTTGAAGAGTTGAAAAAATTATATAAACTTCTAATGCCCAGATGATAGGCCTAATGCCATTTCCACACAGTGGTGCATGAGATGAGTCATGGGAATTACCTGTTCAGAAAAGGTAAGGAAAAGCAGCAACCACCAGCCTCAACTACAGTTACTGGGGAAAGAATGTGATTTGCAGTTTGTAACAAATGTGTTCATATTATTCTTAAGCAAAAATACAGCAAACGTAAATGGTGGAAATGAAGTTCTCCAAGGAGAGGGAAAGGATAACAGGAAAGCGATCATCCTTACAAGGCAGAGGGCAGGAAGACAGCTAGCAAATGAGAGATCAGAAATTCAAATTTACATGACAAAATGAATCCAGTTTCACAGAGATCTCATTTAACTCTCAAGATTCTAAGATTTTTTTCCATCCTGCATTTATGCAGTTCTGTTCTCCCTATGTGCTGTCTTTTTCTATTAATATATTAAATTGCCAGGGGCCACTTTTTTTTTGTGCTTCTCATTTCAAAATGCACATAGACAGAAGGTTTTCTTGAGAGACAAAGATGACAGAAATCTGACACAAGAGCCACCTAAGTGAAATTATTTAGTTCTCAAGAAAGGCAATTTTGTGATGTTCTAATATATACAAAATTAATTTATATGAAAAATGCTGATAATTTCCCTTGCTTTTAAGGGAAAAGAGATTAAAATCATAGCTGAAAGGTTTTAAGGTTATTAAAAGGAGTATAGATTTTAATAATATAAAATTAGAGGTTTTATAACACTGGATTTAGTTTTTAGTCGCCTGTTATTTGGGTCTAAGTCATCTAACATTTACGTTAACGAGTACATTTAGTAATTACGTTAAATGTTAATTATTTTTCCCCTAAATTTAAAAAGGATAACACAAATGGGGGTGCAGGGAAAGAAACAGCAAAAAAAGATTCTGGGAGGTAGTCACAGTCACCAACTGGGTATATAAACTCTTGAATATTCAATTACCAACCTGCAGAACTACACATTATCCCTCATAGTCTCCCACTAGAGGCACATCTATTTATGTTTCCTTTGATGAAAGGACTCTTTTGGTTATGAATCTGGTTTTGCAGAAAACAAGTTAATTCAAAAATCTGCATTTAGAGAAGCTTTGAAATGAAGACAGTTTTTTATTTTCAGGGTGTCCTCAATCTAGTTTTCTAAGCTACCTAAAACTAAAGTGTGGTGATTCTAAATATCCCCCTTTTAGTCAAGAAACAAAGAAAAAAAGAAAGAAGGAATACTTGAGAAGCCACTGTATGCTAGGAACTCTGCTGAGCCCTTTGCTTTGCGTTTTCATCATTCCTCACAATTCCCTGTGTAGTAAATATTATTTCCCTATTAGCAGACATGGAAATATTAAGAGAGAGAGAAAAAAAAACTTTCCTAGGATCACCAGTTACTTAGTGGTAGAGCTGAGATTAAAATTCAAATCTGATTTGAAAAGCTATGGTTATTGTTCCAATATATCCATCCAACCGTAATTAATAGAAACTATTTAAAAAAATTTAATGGTTACTATCTCAATCTGCTATCTAACCTTTTATAGACTAAATTTACTTAATTTGTTCAATAGTTGCACTCACACATAGTACCTGTTCTTTAAATAGTCATAATCCCATCTGACTCACAACGAACCAGCAATCAATTAAAAAACAAACAGAATTTCTCTAATCCTGTCCTGCACAACTGACTTTTCAACCTAAGGGTGAAAGCTGATATCCATTTGGTCAGTCCATTTGCAACTGTCAAGAGCTTTCAGAATCCCAGGACTGCCACTTAAAAGAATAACTACTCTGAAGTTTATGCTATGCACAAATTTAATGCTAGTAAAGCAATAATTAGAAAAAGATGATAGGCTTCGTGCTACACTTGGAACCTAACAGCAATCACTGCAGAATGCTCTCCAAGATGATCCAATCTATAACCATGCAGCTCAACAGCTTCGAATCCTATTTTATTATTCACCTTCACTTTTGCTTTCTTGTCCACAGGGTATGACAGACTTTTCCAAATGTCTCAATAAAGTCCAAACACTGATTAGTTTAGTAATCTTAGAATAAATGAAATTAGGTTAGTATCGTAAGACTTGTTTGCTCTGTTAACCTCCATGTGGTTTTCCATGAAGTTGCAGTGATGGTCTTTTTGCAATTAACTTGGCTAGGTAATTTCCCTAGTTAATCAATCAAATACTAATCTAGGTGTTACTGTAATAGAATTTTGTACTTGTGATTAAAGTCCATAATCAGTTGACTTCAGATAATCCACGTGAGCCCGACTCAATCAGTTGAAAGGCCTTAAGAGCAGAGCTGAGGCTTCCCCAGAGACGAAATTCTACCTATGGACAGCAGCGTCAGTCTGTCTGCCTGTCTGATCCCTGCCCTATGAATTTCAGACTTACTTATTCATGTATGCTCATTCTTTATAATAAATCTCATTTTATCTCCTACTCATTCTGCTTCTTTAAGCCCTGATACATTCAGAAACCATCAATACCTCACAAACATAAAATATCCAGAAATAGCTTTAATAAGAAATGTGTGAGTCCTACATGACTCCAAGAAGATACAGTCTCAAATAAATTTAGGTTTCCACACAGTCCTCACAGCTGGATTTATTTCAAATCATCGATCATGCAATAATCTTAAAATTCCTCTGGAAGATTTAAGAAAAAAAGAGAACAATTTGGAAAATAATCATTGCTGACATTTACTGAGTGCTTGCTGCGTGCTGGCCTCTTCATTTAAGCTGCATGAAAATCACCCCAGGAAGCAGAGAAGACAACTGTCTAGTAACTTAAGGAGAGATCGAGTTGGAAGGCAGGCCAGGACCCGACTTATCTGGCATCATACCCCTTAACGGCTTCTTAGATATATCCCTTTTTTCTTCTTCACATTCATTCATGGCTGCACTGTCTAGAATTTAGGTTTTGAGAGCCCAGTACACTTCTGCACTGCCTTCCTTTTGGAATTCCCTGTACTTCCTTTTGCACGCCCTCTTCTCTAACATGTCACTAACACTGGGATGACAATGGGGGGGAAGGGGGAGAGAAAGACAAGGACCGAGAGGTTAGGGAGAAAACAGTTTCCATGAATTTTGCCGGCACTTGCAAGTTCCATTCAAAATATTACTATCTCTTACTGATGTGCATATAGCAATAGCAGTTCTGTATATGAATATGTAGATGGAATTTTCTTCTCTGTATTTGGAATAAATTAAGCAATTTGTATGTTTTTAATTTGTTAACATATCTTTTAAAAACACAACCCAGGATGATAATTTAAAGATATATTAATAACAAAATTATAAACAGAAAATAAAAACAGCAGTCTCTTGAGGAAGAACACTGTAATCAGAATTTGTAATAAAATGGAGAAAGGTAAAATCTCTTCCACCATCTCAGAATCATAAAGGAACATGAATACAGGATAATGGCACCATGATGCCTGCTGTCACTGTTTCATTCAGATTCAATCTTAAAAGGTTTGCTCAGTTCTATGTAGACCTAGACTTGCAACTCAAGACTAGGTTGGTGCTTTGTTCCTGTCAGAGTATGTGAACAATGATGTGGTTGATGTTGGTTTCTTGTGACCAAAATGGGTGTATCTATTTCTTTTTAACAGAAAAAAAATACGTGATTTTATTAAATGGATATATATTTAATACTAGAATAAAAGTTGCTGACTTCATGCTACTATATGTGTGAATGGTGCTCCATAATACCTAAAAATGTTAGGATGTGGATCTTGCACAGAGAATTTCAAAAGTGATGTAATGCCCGATCAGACATAAATATTTTTATATCATAATGTAATACTGACTAGATACTAATAACGAGATAGATAAAGTATTACAGAAATGTACTCTGCATGGTATATTGTGAAAATCTATGTTGACCATCTCTAAAATATATGTATTTTACATTAACTGGAACATGGTGTAAATAGTTTTGTGTACTTATCTGGGTACCAACATATATGACAGAATTTCTGGGTCTGAGAATTTTCAGCATTGTGAACTATGTAGGTAAAAAGCTTTAATGCCTGATGATAGTGCTGGTATGATAGAGATGTTGGAAGAGAACTACATTGAAAATGAGCCATCTCCAGAACTTGAAACTGGATGGCTCTATGCTTACCCTTACAATATATAAGGCTTTAGGAAGCAAAAGCAAGCTGTTCTTTTGCATGTGGCTCAGTACTGAGGAACAACTGTACTGATTACCTGTCAATCTAACAAATTCTCACTGGTCTAATAACCCTGGCCTGTGATCATTTGTACCATTACATCTGAATAGTTATTAATATAACACTTTACAGACCAAAGGGCCTTTACACTCTTCATCTGCAATACTCACAGGATATTTTCACTCATGTGCAGAAAATATGGTTAATCCCAATCTACAGAGAAAATGCTAAAGCCAACAGTTTCATTCAATTTTTCCTCATTTTATGGAATAGAGCTGAAAGAAAAAAATCATATTAACTGACATGATGTAGTAGAACAGAAGGTTTCTTGGGAAATCAATTAGAAGACCAAAACAATTGTTTTTTAAGGAGTTTTTTGCAATAATTATGAGCATCTGAAAAATAACTTACCAGTGATGCCATTGGATTCCTGCTGTAGGTCACAGTACCAGAGTCTGTTTACTGGGTCACACCCTTCTCTTATTGATAACAAGACATAGCGGCCATCGTCAGATAACTATGAAGGCAACAAAAATAGTGCAAGGGACTAATTAGGATACATTTTTTGTGAGGACATTGTTAAATGTTAAGTAAAAAAATTAAGGTTTACTTTCAAATGCAGTGACTTTACTCCAAACTTATGATCTGACAAGAAAGCCATTTGAAATAAAAAAATGAACATCAATTTAACTTATTTCACTCTTAATCATAGTTAACAAAAGATAGTGAATTATTTAAGTAGAAAATATTAGTAGATATAACTGAATGTCATAATGACTTCAATGCAATTTTTATTTAAATTTCTAATCTATTCTTTAAATTGAAAATATGTGGATCTATCACTTTGAATATAATATCCTTGACTTTAAGGTTTCTTCATGGGTTACATAACTTAAAAGTTGTTTTAAATAAGAATTAGTCCAAAATGAGTATAGATGCAAGAAATTCACTGCGGGTCACATTGGTCACATTAACAAGTTTCTACTGAACAATACTTCATGTTTATCTTTAGTCACTTCTACCATAAGATCTCAGAGATGAAAAAGGCCTGTGCTTCTGGGAATTTCTTTTTTAGTATAAAAAAGCAGAATTTTAGGTAGCAAAAAGAGTCTAGACAAAAATCTAATACAATAAACAATATATTATTGTTTTGAGTTGAAAAAATTGATACAAGTGGTATCAAATTATATATATCCTTTTGCAACTAATTTTTTTTATTCAACATAATTTTTACAATTAATCCATGTTGATATATGTAAATCTACTTCATTTTAACTGCTGCACAGTGTTATAATATACCACAATTTACTGATCCCTCTTCCTACCAATAATGCTCAGATCATTTCCATTTTCTTTAGAACCTCCATTTGATCCAGCGATCCCAAAGGAAAAGAAATCGTTATAACAGAAAGATACCTGCACTTGTGTGTTTATCACAGCACTATTCATAAGAGCAAAGATATGGAATCAACGATCTAAGTGTCCATCAATGGATAGCTAGATAACGAAACTGTGATACGCACACAGACACACACACATACACAATGGAATACTATTCAGCCACAAAAAAGAATGAAATCATGTCTTTTGCAGCAACATGGATGGAACTAGAGGCCATCATCTTAAGTGAAACAACTCATGCAGAAAGACAAATACCACATGTTCTTACTTATAAGTGGGAGCTAAATAACGTATACACGTCGACACAGAGTGCGGAATGATAGACAATGGAAACTCAGGGTGGTGAGGGGGCAGAAGGGGGTGGAAGATGAGAAATTACTTAATGGGTACAATGTATATTATTCAGGTGATAGGTACACTAATAGCCCTGATTGTACCACTAAGCAATATATTCATGTAACAAAATTATACTTGTACTCCATAAATTTATATAAATAAAAGCAAACAACTCCCCCCCAAAAAAGATTATTTCCATTTTCTTACTACTACAAACAATCCTTTAGAAAATGTTTTGAACATGTTTGTGACCTAAAATGCTTCCCAAGGTATATAACTAGAAGCAAAATTGTTCAGTGGTTGGATATGCACACATATTTCAACTTTATTAGATGTTGCCAAATTATTCTCCAAAGTGGTTGTACCAACTTATACACTAGTATATGAGAGCTCCTGTTTTTCCACATCCTTATTATGATGGTTAATTTTATATGCCAATTTGGCTAGAACATAGTGCCCAGATATTTGGTCAAACATTATTCTAGATATTTCTATGAAGGTTATTTTTTAGATGAGATTACATTTAAATGAGCAGAACTGGAGCAAAGCAGATTACTCTTCATAATGTGGATGGGCCTCATCCAATCAGGTGAAAGC